>NC_084973.1:17719550-18019550 GCF_963691925.1 Scomber scombrus
ACAATCTAATTTGATTGCCCATGTGTGTGAATGTATGCATGAATTAATCTGAGGACATTTCTTCACATTCTTATCCTAAATCAAATCCTCTTATTGATTCCACATGATGTCAATTCATATGGAGCATACAGTATTACTTTAACCAGTATCCTCAAGTTGTATCCACCTCCTCCTTGTATTTCTGTAATACACTTATGGTTGGCCTAGCATTATAAAGCAGCAATAATATTTTGTTTGTTTCTTTTTTGGGGGGGCATTGTCAAGTGACTCTTATAAGGTGTAAATGTGTCCATCTTTTGTGTATTTCATGATCTGGGTGGACAATAATACCACAGTGTCAATGTCATAATGTTAAAATTATCTTTGTGCACGTCAACTAACATTCAATGTAATACTCACTATAAACAGCTTTTATATAAACATACATTTGAACCACTGTGAATAAACAAATCATTTACTGTTGGTCATTGCTCTTCATAAGATTTGTCCGGAAATGCAGCTTGAGGTAATGAAGGTCAAGATTGAGCAAGGAGAACATGCAGTTATATTGGTTAAGGTATCAACAAAAGCACAAGTCATTCAGAGTAACTCAATCTTGTGATTACTCCCTACAGAGTACAAAAAAGACCCTTGACATGTTTGTGTGTGTGTGTGTGTGTGTGTGTGTGTGTGTGTGTGTGTGTGTGTGTGTGTGTGTGTGTGTGTGTGTGTGTGTGTGTGTGTGTGTGTGTGTGTGTGTGTGTGTGTGTGCGTGCACGTGTTATACTGAGTAGAAATGAATGACTCTGCACTGATTTGTAATGAAGTAGGTACAGCTGTGATAATATTGGTATTGCATTATCTGAACCTTTAAATTATCCAAGCAATATAAAAGGTAGTTAGTGGCTTTATAAGGCCATTTCATTTAAACAACCTCTGTTGATGCATTATCAACCTTTCCATCTCTCTATCTCACTGTGCCTGCTTCGGCTTTTACTGTCTGTCCCTAAACATACTGACAACCTGGCAAAACAGTGCAAAGGTTTATATCTACATCCTTTTTTTTTTAATTAGTTAAAACTTTTATCAGCTTCACTGACTAAGTCTCCAGTAGATTCCCAGTAAATATGTCCTACCAATATATTTAGCATACAAGGAATACCGACTGGGGCCACTGGGGAGTGGGAAGAATAAACTACTGTAAGAAACAACCATCATGGCAAAATGTTAACTTATTTCTTCCCAAAACATTATTAGTTATGTAATTAAAAAAATCCTAATTACTATTATTTTAGGGTTAGGGTTAAACCTTTCCCAGTACACCCCTGGGAAGAGCAGTATTTAGGTTTGACCACAGAGAACATGAGGAAATCTCTGTCTGCTGCTTCTGTCTGAGTGACAGAGTGCCCCATGGCAAACATGGGCTCAATAAATAGTTCCATCTATTAAAACTGCTTAGGGAATTGAGTGCTTTTGACTGGGGTCCCTGTCTCCATAAGAGGATGTACCTACCCTTACATGTGATATGGAACACAATATAAAAGGGTGCCCAGTGTTAACAAACAACAGAGAATTTCTTATCTATCGAACTATCATTTATTGTGTGTTCTTTGTTTCTTTCTCATCTATTTTTTCATGCTCATGCAACAACTTGTGTGTGTGTGTGTGCGCGCACACGCGCCTGTGCGCGTGTGTAGGTGTGTGTGTACGTATGTTTGCGTGTATCTTTCTATTATTGAGAGAAACAATTTTTTGAGGATTAAGACTTGGTTTTAAAGTTGAGGACAGACTTGGGTTCAGGTTCAGTTTAGGGTAAGAGTACGGTTTTGGCATTTGGTTGTGATGGTTAAAGTTAGGGTAAATGGCTGGGGAATGCATTATGAAAATGAGTGTTCTCACAAGGATATAAAGACAAACGTGTGTGTATGTTTTTGTATGAGATGGGGGCCGAGGTTGTAGTTGGAGCATTATTGGATATTCTAGAAGATCGGCCTGTGACATTTAATAACAAGCTCCCGTCTTTCTCATCTAAAATACCTCAAGTTCTCCAGGTCCGTTGGTCGAGCTCAGTATCAGGTGTAGAGAACAGATGAGGCCTTGAACCATGCAGAGCCCAGCTTTACATACACAAACACACATACATGCATGCACAAATTCAGCTCTACTGCAGGCTTTCACAATGCCACATTTGTCTTACAACTGATCTCCGGATGATAAGAGATAAAAGTATATTTGGCATGACACACACACACACACAATCATGTATTCAGATGGTTATCGTATTTACATAATCATTAGCTGTGGGGGAAACAGTCACGATCTGTGTGGTGGTTCCTGGTGGTATTAGAAGCAATTACTGTCTTGGAGATAGGCTTCATATATACACACACGCATACACACTTATGCACAGTGGAGGGGAGCAGTTATTTTAGCTAATAGAAAAGAAGAAAAAAAGCAAGCACACTGCATGCACTGGCCCACACCATCACACACACACACACACACAAAAAAAAAAAATCCGACCCCACTGCCCCTCCCCCTGGTTTAGAGAAATTACTGCCACCTGAAGCGGAACCCTGTCCATCATGCGGAGGCCCCCCAAAACCCCACAGGTGTCCTTTAACATGTCCAAAGGTCCCCTCCTCCCCTCAGGCTCTCCATGTAGCCATTCATCTCCCCGCAGTGGAGGACATCAAAACAAAACATCCCCAGGGGAAAAAAACCTCACAGCTCACCATTCACATGAATTATTCTGCAGTGAAAACACAGCTTGGTGCTTCTAACTCTGTGACAGACTGTTAAATGTAGATCACATGCAGAACTTTATGATAGTTTCCTTTAGAAACAAACACAAACTTAGTATCCAGAGTGCCGAGGTTATTGCTATTGTTGTAATTCTATACAGACTCCAGTTCTGTTACTCTCAATCACATCCCCCACTGTAGTGAGTCTCTTCTCCCCTTGTATGGTTTTTGTTTGTTTTTGCCTTTTTTAAAACAAGTTGATCTGTCACCAGGAAACAAGGAACAAATCACTTCATTTTGACTAGACTTGTTGCTAGAAGATGAACACGCACGAGTTATAAGAGACAGGTGGAAAACACTCCAAACCACAAAGAACAACTATGTGTTTCTGTTCAATATTTCAGCTGGCTGCGGTTAAAAAGAAGCACTGCTAAGCAAAACAGTATTTGTTTAAAACGGAGAGAAATGGAGCAATCACCAATTTTCGCTAAATGACACTCAATAGGAAAGCACAGAAGAGTTGGCCAAGTCCAGTCACTCTACATTAACAGGCATTGGGATGACAACTTAATATGCATGGCAACAAACAAATGCTTTTTTAGTGTAGCACACAGTTCTCGTTTCTCTAGTGAAAGCACAGGTCAGAGTGATCTTTTTATTTTATTTCCAAAACTAAACAAAATAAAGAGCCTACTTTTGAGATGATGGAAAAACAGGGTGCATGAGACTGACTTTGATTGATAGAAAGATGTAAAGAAAAAGTTTGAGAAAGAATTTGAACAAGAGACACAAAGAGGCAAACACAAGTAACCTGACAGACAGACAGACAAGGGAGGCATGAAGGCAGCCACCACCATGGACAGACAGAAACACAGACAGCGAGACAGTCAGACTTTTAGAATAAACACCCAGCTCTCAGTGTCGCCCAGGAAGAAATTCTTTTCTTTGATGTCAAGCCATGTGACCTCGCAGCAGTCTGAGGAATTGAAGCACCATCCAAACAAACGTCAACACCGCTAACACCCTCAAGGTCAGTGTGTGTTTTTCAGTCCAACTTTTGGTGTGTGCACATGTATGTGTGTATGTGTACTTTGGGAAGATGGAGAGCGTAACCTGAACCTGTAGGATTTACATGTCAGTTATATGTTACAAGCAATCTTTTTTCTTTTAAAAACCTTTTTTTTTTTGGTAATTTAGTCTTTATTCCACAGCTGGAGAGAGACAGGAAACAGGGTTAGGAGGTGAGTATGACATGCAAAAATGTATTTATGCGAATATGTGGTATTTGTCTTGGGTCAACCTTTTCTCTTCTTTTTTGTAGAGATGATTTTGGAAACATAAGTTGTTCTCAAACAAGACAGTATTGTTCTGCACAGAAATCAATCCACATACATTTAATTTGATTGAAGTACATTTTTATTAAGAATTTAGCTGTCCTTTAAATTGCTGTGAATGTCAAGAATGTCAATTTCTCACACATTCATATCAGTTTCTTTTGAAGCCAAAATCTGCAGTTGGGGTACAGTCCTGTGTACTTGGACTACCACATGGACCTAAGTGGAATTTAGGCTTTACACCATTAGGGGCTTAATGGATAGGTTCATAATTTTTAAAGGCGGTTTTAAGGTGCCCCTAAGAACCCAGAAAAAGGGTTTTCTCATAAGATTCTCATAAGTGCTTATTTAATGCAAGTGATGGGGGACAAAATCTGCAGCCTTCATTTTGATGAAAATGTATTTATCTGACGATTATATGAGGCTTCAGCCATCTGATGGAGTCAAATAAATCGTTCACAGTTTGTCTTTTTAGTAAAAAAAACAAAAAATAAAAACCAGACAGTGTTTTCCTGTTCAGCTGCAGTGCAATGATGATCAAAAAAGAGGGCATTTGGCACTAAAAAGACTGTAACTTTGAAAGATCTCATGTTGTTTGAAGACTCATGTTAGTTACGAGTAAACTTTCAAATATGTTTTTGCATGAAGGTAGAGGGCATAAAAGTGCATTATAAAGTGAGATCTTGTCAGTTGAGGAGGAATGATTAAAGCAAGAACAATATGTCAGTGTTCATTTGGCTATTGTCTTAGGACATACTTGGAAATTGTGAACCACTCTCTTTATGGAATAGTTTGACATTTTGGGAAATATGCTTGCAGTATTTGCTTTCTGAAAATATATAATTTGGGTGTTTGTATTTGTAATACATGTTCACAATATGCCTCTAAATTACTGGGGAGACACGATATCAAGCTTTTACTAAGCTTTACGAATACATTTTTTAAGAATCCAGATAGGGTGACTGAATTTAACATGTGCTGTAAATACAGCAGTTTTATTGTATTTTAACAAAGATAACATCTACAAACATCCCACATTGTCTGACATATATAAGCAGTGATATTCTGATGCTCTATTCAAATATTTATCTATTTCTGTTTTGCACATAAACGAACAGCTCTCCTCTGTGAGTGTATCTTGTGCCAGTGGAGGTTTATAATTAGTTTGTTTTCATGTCAGACTTTATTTTGGATGATCACAAGTTGTTGCACCGAGCATGTTTACAGTGCTTAGGATAGCTTATTATCTCAAACAAGCAAGTTCCAAATACTGACTAAATCTGTTGTGAAAAGTTTCCTTTTTGTATGTTTTCCACCGAAACTTTTTTCAGTGCAGCAAACATGCCAGATTGCTTTCAGTTTTTGTTTATCACAGCTGAGTGATTACAAAAGCAACAACGCTACACTTTGAATAAAATCCGCTCACTGATGGTAAACAGTGGTGTCTCATTGCAGCAGTTTATTTAGGAGTCTGTTCTAGCCCAAACAGGGATTATAACAAAGCCCACTGCTCCCTCTTTTAGACCACTAAGTACTTTCTGCTGCTGCTGAAGGCTGGTAGATTGCTGAAGCATACAGACAGCTGTGTATGGAAGAGAGAAAGAAAAAGAGAGATAAAGCAGAGAGAGAGAGAGAGAGAGAGAGAGAGAGAGAGAGAGAGAGAGAGAGAGAGAGAGAGAGAGAGAGAGAGAGAGAGAGAAAATAGGTGGCGATGAGAACGTCTATGTTTACTGAAAAAACACCATCAGCAGCTCACACACAGCGACGAGTGAGCAGCACTTGAGATCTGTCTGATAAACTGAGTGGAACCGTATAATGTATTTACTGCATGCTTGGTATTCAGTGAAACCTTGATTGTAATGAAGTGTATTTAGCTGTAAAATTCTATGAAGTGAAGAAAGGAAGAAAAAAAGTATTTTATCTGTCTGCTTGTCTGTTGATGTTCATTTGATGATTGCAACAGTTGTAAGTATGGTGCCCCCTTGGGGACAAATGACACACATCCCGAGTGTCTGTTGTGGATCAAACAGGTGTCACAGCAGAACACCACAACACATGTCTCTGTTGTTGTTTTTGAGGTGTTGACGCATCTACTGTAATGTAACACAATTAATATGATGCATAAATAGTAACTGCCATGTCATTTTTACTTGTATTTTATGGTCATTTTAGTACTCTGTTTAATATTAAAAAAAAAGTTAAAAAAAGACACTCTTTCACCATTCTACTGTGGCAGCTACACAAATGTTAGTATGTTTTCTGCTGCCAACGCCTTGAATGGAAATTCACCTATTTTATAATAGGGAGAAATAATAGGAACAGGAACATTTATCCAATGAAGAGAATATTTATGCACAATCTGGTATCTACAACAAATGCACAACAGCAGTCCTTCGTGTGAGATGTAATGGAAAAGCTCAAAGAAGCATTCTTTTTTTCATCACAAGTTTGCGCGCACACACACGCACACACAAGCACACACACAGCCTCTCCACTTAGCAATGTGTACCTCAGGGTAGAGCCCCGTCATGTTGAAAGATACTGTTGCCAGCACACCTGTGTGTGTGTGTGTGCACGCAGATTCACATGTGCATTTCCTTGTGTGTATCTGTGTGTGCTCACGTGAAAACAAGTTTTCATTTTATAGCATTAACGGCCCTGCTGAAACATATGTCCCCCACTCAATGGACCCAGTCTGCTGTTTAATACAGATACCTCACAGCAATGTTTTCCTTTACAACAGGGTGGGTCACCTGACCTGAGGAGTATTTCATATACTAACTAAAATAAACGTATTTAATGCCATAGCAAAATTATGTGCTGCATTAGACAACATTTCATAATTGATACCATTATCCTAAAGATAGGAAGGTTTTTCTTAGAATCCGCAGTGGAGCGACTATTTATATCTGTATTAGTATTGTTGGAGTGATAAGATCACTAGTTTTGATTTCCTATTCAGATTTGAAAATTCAATTTAAGAAGACTTTTTTTGTTACAAATATTTTATCATAATCATTATATGGATGATTATTCAATATTAATGACATACATAATTTAGTAAAGCTGAGAAAATACCCGAAGATGCCATATGTTGGATAATCTATAAAACAATAACACACAAAAACCTACTGTGCCATCACCTGTTTAACCTGGAGACACCTAACAAACAATATTAAAAGTAATGTAATACATTTTAAGCTGCTACTAAAAGTTTCATTGCCACCCTCTATAGTAAACATGGAAGGAATACATGATTTCTAGCCTTTGCAAGCCACTTAAGACTTCACTATCACACTCCAGATAGATCAAGGTACGCAGCTTATCCATATGAAAGGTGCACATTGCATCCTGAAAAGAGTACCATATCCTTACAGAGGTTACAAGCCGTTCACACTGATGGTGACACACGTCAGTCCACAATTAATCTTCTCAAGCATTATCATATTATCTTACTGATTGTAGGCACCAGTTACAAATAAGTGTGCACATGATGTAACATGTTACTATCAGCCAGGACACCTCATACCATCTGCTCTAAATATTCTAAATGGCCGGCTGCAGTGTGGTCCTCATTTAAAACATCCGTATGTTGTGCAGTTAGCAGCACCTGCCTCCCCTGACTCAATGGCCTAGTGTTCTCAAAGAAACTAAAATGCAATGGTGGTGAATATGATTGTGCACATGTCAGTTGTGCTGTGAATAGCATTCCATGCTACACATGCAATGACCTTTTCCCTTTGCTGTGCATTCCCACACCATCCAGTGGCACAACTTAATGTGAGAAATTAGTCTATTGGGTACTTTATCTCGCAGTAACAATGGTAATCGCTGACATAAGATTATGCAGCACAGATATACTCAAATGCAAAATATCCCTGCTTCATTTTACACTGCTTTCACACATTACAAACCTCATTAGTTGTCTTAATTGTCAATGCAGCTGGCTATAAAATGCTCCAAGATACTAATACATTTTCTCTCGGCAACTGGTACTAAATAACTTGTGCTAGTGTAGACTAAGTTTACAAATTGCTATCCCAGTGGTAACATTTATTTTTGCAAACAAGCAGTGTACACACATCTGTGGTTCGATCTCAAACTCTCTGAAGAGGTAGTATAATATTTTTGAACATGTATCTTATAAGGGAGCCTTTACAGCTCAAGTTAGATATTGTTTTCAAAAAGTCAGATGTAGGGTAATTTATGAAGGAGTTTGGTGTCACTGTTTCTATGTTGCTTTTGGTAATTTTGGATATTTAGAGAAAAATGCAACGTGAGACTGACTACTTTCACTTCCATCCTCCTCATTATGGGATATACTGTAACAGCACGCTGCAGGCTACTTTGGTTAGTTCCTTGGTATCAAGTACTTGCTAAGAAAGTAGTAAGTTGGAGTCAGTGGCCTGGTTACACAGATCATCTACTGTTTCTTTAAAACAATAGATGGTCTGTATGCTCCAGTGTTTTCAATTTTCTGTGTACAAACTTCCAACTTTGGTTGTACTTGTCAGTTATTAAATATTTAATAACTATTATCTTAGTCTATCCTATCACCCTGGCCCTAGCATCAATCATCCCCACTGAGTTGCACAAAGACATAAATTTGCCTTATCTCCTCATTAAACCAAACACTTGATGGGTAACATACTGTACGTGGAAGGTTTCACATAAAAACAGTACTTGAGTGGCATCATGCTTTTTTATGAACACAATAATCCAAATGATCTTGCAGTATTTGAGAGAATACATTGTTGTGTGGGAGGTCCTAAAAACAATTAATCTTATAATCTCATCACTTGATTAATTGATGGAATTTTGTTCTCTTACCTGTATTTGAAAGGTTGATGTAAGCTTTTGATGTAAGTTTTCACTTCCACAGACAGGGCCACGTAGCTCTGCAATCCCTGTGCACACATGGAATATACAGTAAGAAAATATTGAAGTCCCACTTATAAAATCTGAGATAATCAGAGTTCCTGTAAAAGTCTATGACAAGGATCTAAGTAGAGCCTGACCGATATATCGGTTGATTTTACCGGTCTTACGAATAAGTCATCCGATATGCACCAATATTTTTATTTTATTTTTAAGTTATATAGGCAGCATGTTATGTGTATTTGATCATTTATATTTATAGGACACATAATGAATGAATATTGGCTGATAAATCTATATCGGAATGTTTTTACTCCCTAAGCGGTATCATACATCAATAAAGAATTTCATACAAACACAAACCAGTCTTGAGAGTGGGCTGCACAGTGGAGCTGAACTTACTCTGTACACCTGTTAGGTTTTTAACTTACAATAAGGACTGTTATTATTGTATCCAATAACATCATATGAAAAAGTTTCCTCAAATTCACATAAAATCCTACAGTATGAACTCAGAAATAGCTCTTTTTGTTTGCCCAGCAGCTTTCATAGACCTCCTGTGTTAGTCTATATTTTATTTGATGTATCAAGTTAAATTAAATTTAAATTATGTCATACAAAGGAAAAAGCATATAGAGTGACTTTATAACATTTTGTTTTCTGTAATACAGACAGGTTGTATGCCAAAGATTGCACATTTTATGAGACCTTGTGATTGGAGGGTCAGGTCATACAGATTCCCACCTGTAGAGTTGGAAAATTTAACTCAAATTAAAATTATTCATATAAACATGACACTCGGGGCAGGTCCATTTCTTCATCTCTAAGAAAACACAGCCTCCAAAACATTGTAACTCACACTGGATTCATTTCACACAAAGTTTATTTTTATTGCCACCCAATAAACCACTCCAGTGTGTGTGTGTGTGTGTGTGTGTGTGTGTGTGTGTGTGTGTGTGTGTGTGTGTGTGTGTGTGTGTGTGTGTGTGTGTGTGTGTGTGTGTGTATAAGAGTATGCATCTGTCTCTCAGATTTGTGTGTCTGTCTGTGGCATTTTCTACATGTGTTATTCCCCTTAGTCAGAATAGCCATTAGACAAAGAGGTCAATTCATATTAGGCGTTAGAGAGGCCAGATTGTTCATAAATCAAAGTGCTGCTAACTTTATACATCTCTCAAGCCACACTAGTGGAAAAAGAATATACAATTACAACATTTACTCAAATAAAGGTGCAAGTCCTGTGGGTCAAAAAGTCTGGAATAAAATCGGATTTAGCTCACACACAGCTCCAGAATGGTATTGACCTCGGGACCTAGGCTATACATGTCTAAAAAGTCATTACAGAGAGCAAGCTTCATCCATATTGAAATTAAATGTATGCTCAGATGTGCTTTCAAAATGGTCATGTATATGGTCACAAATATGTGTGACATAGAATCATCATTAGTTCCATAAGAACATGAAAATATGACCCAGGCCCAGGCTTGATTTAAAGAAGAAAGGACAGTTTCTGATAGTGTGAGATTAATTAGTCAAAATCTTCTTTTTTGACAACTGCTTAACTCTAAAAGACAGAGAACATTTGTTTAAAGACGGACTGAACTGACACTGATTATCAACATATGGCACTACTGAATATCAGCGTGAAAATGATCAAAAACTTGGACAATGTTTGGATAAGCTAGACAGATGACACCTACTACACGAGGCCCGAGTCTGATAGACAATTTTACATGTCAGTCTGTGTTTACGCCGTATGTTCTTAAACAATATTATCTGTTTATGTTTGACTTGACATCAATGCTGAGAGGGGTAAAATAACTCATAACATGATGAGTATAAGGACTCTTGCAAATAGTATGGCTAAGAGACTGTGAGGAATAATGTTTCTGAAATTATGAACTGTTTACTGTTTCGGTTTTGCCACATGCAAACGTAAGTATTAAAAAATAAGTTATTTTCCATGGTTAAATACCCACTATATCTGCCAGTTCAACAAGTTCAAGATTTGTATTAAAAACCTGATGGAAGCCATCAGTGTGCACTAACCCTCGGATGCACAACTCAACTCACCTGGATGCCAGTCAGGCATTTGTCATTTTTTCCAACTGAGTAAACAAG
This sequence comes from Scomber scombrus, assembly GCF_963691925.1. Lineage (NCBI taxonomy): Eukaryota > Metazoa > Chordata > Actinopteri > Scombriformes > Scombridae > Scomber > Scomber scombrus. Next base: position 17,730,607 of record NC_084973.1, read on the forward strand.
CCTCAGTCTACTTCATGTCTGATCTGAGGTGTGTGGGAAGCAGAAAATGCCACTGTGGGTGTCAGTTTACAGCCCAGCCTTCAGGTATCAAAAGCAGGCGTGTCGTGGCGAGAGCCAGGCAGTGTGCCAGACAGTTGGTTGTTTCTAAAAGGATCAGTGAGGAGGATTACTGCCTAAATCCCTTCTTTCACTGAGGTCCTACAAACTGTCATTTCTCTCTCTGCTTTACAATAGCCAGTGAAAACACTGATATAGGTAGGGTGACTCGAGAAAAGAAGCAGTAGAAACACATGTAAACGGAGACAGACATATTTTCTAATGTGCTGTGTCCTCCTACACCGTGTTTCCCTCTGAAAGCTCTGCATGTTTTGTTGTAATGCACTTATCCTTATCTATGTGGAGCCTTGTGTGAATGTGAGCAAAGTTTGTTTTTTTTGGAGAGCACAGATGTGAAGGTAATGAATTTTGATGATTGTCAGATTGTAACATAATTCACTATGGCAGTTGTGTAATCCCTAAGATAAACAAGAATATGCATGGGTGCATAAACTGATGCACACAAAGCCTGAGTGTTCTCTGTGTAATATAAGCAGCAGACTTTAATGTCAAGGATCAAAATTCTCAATATTCTCTTGTTCACTCTTTAAAAATCAGACATGATGATTGTATACTTTATCACTGGTGGAAAAAAACTGACCATTACAACCTCTATGAAGGTAGGATTTATTTCAGGGTTTTTGTATCATATTAGTTTCAGGTTTACCTAATGAACTGGACATCGGAAGTATACACATTGTCCACATGTGCAGGTAAACACCTGTATGAACACAAAAAACATTAACTTCCCGTAGGTTGAGAGTTTATTAGTGGCGACCAGCCTCAGTGGCGTAACACTCCAATATTCAAGAGTCGTGAGCCGTAGCAGAACAACAATAAATTCAGGGCCTATTGTTTGAATGACAAAATCATTTTTCACTTATATGGACATGAACTCTTCAACTGCAGTTCCACACAGACTCTTACCTCATTTTTGGGTGAGGGTTAATATGTTGGCCAACTGAAATAAATTCTCTAAATGGGAAAAACTACCTTCAAACACAATCCTATTCCATGTCACTGCATTTATAAGATTGTGATCAAGAACTGACAAATTTGCCATGAACTCTATTCTGATCTCAGACCATTCTGCAACCCAACATTCCACCCGTTCTCCACCATCTACAGTACTATGCAGTAAGACAGTGCCACCATAGAGGTTTTAGTAAATCCTAGAGAAAACCATTTAAAGAAAACACATGATCAAATTCATGTGTCTTTAAATAGCCAAATGTCTGAACAGAAGATTTATTCATGCTTAGTGTATGGGTGCTGTGGCGATCGTTCAGCAAGTCTGTCCTTTTACCCTACTCACACATTACTGCTCTGAGGCACTTCTGTTAGCTGGTCCAACACACAAACACACACACAAACAGACACACAGGAACACACACATGCACCCCACCCACACTGTAAAAGCACTCACCAGCAATCATATTAAAACATGCATGTCTACCTGGCAATGTGCCCGATGCCCAGGCCTTCCAATGTGAAACCCATGCACATGCTTTTTTGTGAAAAAAATTGCAAATCTAAAGAAACAAATCCAACCCCAAAAAACTAGAAGCAAGGATAGGCTGCAGTGTAGCATACAATGAGAAACTGGTCACTTTAAATTCACAGCCTCCCTGTTTTTACCATTTCTTTCTCTGTCTTTCTTTTAAAAACACACACATACACACACACACATTAATGGGAAGACTATATTCCACAGCCAGCAGCAATTCTGTAATTGTATTTGCAGTAGAGTGACCTGACTGGATTAAATTACAATGAAAACCACCCAACTCATTTACAGTCCAGAGACTTCCCCAGAAAGGCATCAACAACAGGGCTGCTGATTTCAAATATCCTTTTAGGACTTGACATTGAGTTATTCGGGATGGAATCAGGAAAAAGCAGAAAATGGATAATGTACATAATTAAGGGAAAGATGGAAACGTTTATATAAATGGATTTAATGACCATCTCTTACTGATGAATAAAATATACTGAAGAAGAGACTGAGGAAGACATACATACAGAAGTAGGGAGGCAGAGTGAGTTCAGTGACTTGGAAAACTGAACTGATGTTTCAATCATTTGTAATAAGGAGCACATCATTGTTTTATCCAACTAAAAAACAGATCTTGCACACAGACAGCTTCCATTGAACTTGCATTCCAATTTAAAATAGCACTGTGCATGCAAGCACATAGACACTCACAGTTTAATTTAAAATTCAAAAGAGTTATACGATGTGGAACACAGTGTCAAGGATGTTCATCTTTTTTTATTTGGTAATGAAAAACATTCCCGGGGCCTATTTATGAGACAATGGTAATACTGACGCCAGCAGTACAAAACAGGGAGCTTTAATTATCTTAGGCAAACTCCCGCCAACTCCAATAAAATCCAGGTAACTGTATTTTGCATGTAGCATGACCTCAGCTGAACTTTTCCTCTTTAGCTCTAACCTCTTTGATGTAATATAGATACTGTGTTTCCACCACAGATGGTAGATATTATCTCTGCAAAGCAAACTTTTCCAATTTTACTTTACTTTTGCTTGGTTGTCATTTGATGGCCGCGTTATTTTTAAACTTTGCCCTGGTACAGTATGTCCTGTCTGTGTGTTGCTTCAAGTTCACTATAAAGATCTTGTTATTAAGTATATGCCTATTTATTCTGCTTCCCGATGACAGTCCACAGGAGAGACTCACCAAAAGTTCATCTGTCAGTCAAAGCATCTGCAGACCACCCCTGCTGGCTACACCTGTCAGAAAACATCTACTGTGTTTTCACAGTTTGATTGACGCGTTGACGTCGGTGACTGACGTAATGTGTTTCCCCTGAAAACACCTCTAGAGGTGTGAAGTACAGTATGGAGTCATGAATAGGTTAGAACTACGCCTGTGTCTATGTTTGTGTATGTGAGCGAGAAAGCTATGTGTGCGCCTGTATGTATATGTGCGTGATTCAGTGTGAATTTTAGGAGGTGTCTGAGATAGAAAGCAGCAGCTTGAAGGATATGACTCATTTCTGGCTAGATAGACCCCTCACTATGTACCTTTTCTACCTGGAGACTTAAAACATGGAACATATCCATTTACCTGCCAGGTTACCAAATCTTTTCCGCCTGTTCGCTCTGGATCCTTTTTTCACATTGATGCTGCGGGTGAATATGTGTTGTGTGTAACAACTTTAACAGATTAAATGTGCCCTAGAATGGAAAACACACATTAGACATATTAAAACAGGCAGTTTATTTTTTATGTTTTATTTCTCATAAGATTTTAGATGTCCTTTTTATGGTTTATTCACACACAAAAAGGGGTCAGTAAAGGTGCACTTCTTGGAATTAAAATGGGTCTCCGGTTAAAGTTAAATGAACTGTGACACAGGGTATTTGGTGTCAAAAAAAACAAAACAAAACAGCTTGATGGATGCACTTATATGCCTGCAAGATAAAACAGTTGAAACCTGAAACAATCCTGCAAGTCAATTAATTTGACACCTCTCCTATAGTGAGAAGACATCTTGGTCCTGGTTTCAAATGGGGTGTCCCAAGTCCTGACAAATATCTGTAAAACACTCAAATATCCCAGTTTTCACCGCAATTAAAATAATAATTATAACATTAAAATTGTTTTTAGCACTCACATAGACATTTATCATGTTCTGTCCCACTCATGATCACCTGACCCAATATAAAAACATGAACAATGCACCACACAATCAATGTGTCATTGTCGAGGCTGTTGCTAGCAGCTCTTTCTAATAGAAACTATCAGCATGCTAACGTATAGCTGTCATGCTGAAGATAGAGTCAGTTTTTTTCTAAAGAGCTCCACGAGGCTTACTCCTTCCTTTGTAAAGTACATGCTGTGTTCTGGACACATGGCAAGAGTAAATTTTTGGTCATACATAGTTGCAATGCCAATATAAAAGATCTTATTAAGACAACCAAACATAAGCAAGGGTTTCCCTGAGAGCCGAGAGCTCTAGAAAAGGAACTAACAAAGAAGAAAGACTGCAAAGCATCTAGCAAGTACCCAGCAATCCTGTTGCAGGCAACTTCTCCTAAAGGCTCTTTGTCGGTTTTTATTATTAATGAGGTTCAACTGTGATTTAATGTTTTGACATTTTAATCTTTGAAGACTTGCGATCAGCTTGTGGCATAGCATTGTGAAGATCTAAGTTGAAGTTATGTTCATGTTATAACCTGTATAATATTTATAGGCCACGAAAGATTTGTACCTTATTTTGTTTAAAAAAAAAGAGAGAGAGGCAGAGAAGAAGCTGTCATAGTCGGCCATTTAGTTGCAGCCTGTGTTTGTGTACACTGACAAATACCTTGGTGGATGGTGTTGATAGGTGTGCTCAATAGGTGTGCTTAGCACTGAAATAATTGTCCCCCACCCTGTAAAAAACACCTATGGTGTGTACAGAAGCACATGCATGTGCATGAACGTGTGATACACTAAAGGGACCGAGTTTGAAGGTTTGAAAATATGGTCGCCCTAACCTCTCGTCTTCTGTTACACTCAGACAACCACAACAACAGACACACGGGGACTAAACACTACAGTGAAGCAGGACCACTGTTAAATCACATGCTACTCTTGAGTAAATCTGGGGAATTTTGCTCTCGTGTCTCAAATCAATGAGAAAGTAAAATGTTTTCCAAACGTAAATTGCATTCACTGTTGAACTTCAGTCAAGGAAGTTCGAGTTGTCCTCTTTGAATATGGACACATTTAAAGCCAATATTATGACAGTATCTGGATTCAAAGTTTGCGAGCATTTTATCAATTTGGGTGCAAGAGTGTTTTTAAAACTTAAATTGAACTCTGACTTTTGTAATGGACTGCTGTAAACATTTTACTGATTGCTTCTTAGGTTTCAAAACATACAGAGCCCCTTACTTACTGCCATCGAGTAGACCCACTCGCTGCGCTTTCATAACATATAATATGCAAGGCCTACGCTACCTGAAGTCCAGTCTGACTAAATCCCAAAGAATGAGGAGACAAACATCGGGCAGACAGAGACAAAAAAAAGTTAAATGTTTGATAGTCTGCTGTAATGTTTTCACTGCACTTTCCAGAGATCACTTAGCAGTCTGTGTTCCACAATAATGTGATTATGGCCAATAATCAGAGTAAGGCATCACTCATTAATTTGTTTGCACGGGTTGCTAACAGTGTAACACTGTAGTACCGTATGTCTGCAGCCTGCATGGCATGAACATTAACTTTAAGGGGAAAGTGTGCTTTGTCCGACATGATTAATGTGCATTTATGACATGTTCAAATAATAAAAGGAAAAATGTTTTTCTTACATTATTACATTGTAGATATATTTACTTGTCATTTGTAGCAGCTTGTTTTGTGTAAAAAAAAAAATCTTATAAATATGACTTTTTCTCCAAAATGTATTTAGAAGTAAACTAATCAGATATGTTAAGGACAATTACAAGTATATTCAAGCAGGTTATTTTAACACCTGTTCTAATGTTTGATAGATAATCCTGCCTGACCAGACACTAAGAAACTACAAGTTCATTCATTTATCGTATTAATATATGTATTTGTTCTTGGTCAGGTAGTAAAAACACAATACACAGATAGTGTAGATGGAGATAGATAGATACATTGATTGATAAATTAAAAGCAGACAGCAGACACACAAGCAGACAGATAACAACATGAGGGGTAATGAGAAGGGCACAGCAAGGGCAGAAACACACAAAACTAATTCAAGTGGGATGAAAAACAATTTTGAAGGAGAGCCACTTCACCTTGAGAAAGCCTTGTGGCAACATAGCATCCCACAGCCTCCAGATTATCCTTAATTTCCTGCAGCAGCAGGCTTGGCCATGGCACAGCTCAAACAAGTTTTCATTGCTTAATTACATACCTACATTTGCAAAGGGTCAGAAAAAGGTTTGGAATCAGCCACAGAGATCTGCATGTCACTGTGGCATAGAAGACGATCAACTGTAAACAAGTCACTATGATTAACTTCCTAACTTCCATTTTCAGTCTTACATTTGATTAACAATACTGAGTTTGGTTTATCTTGAGGCTATGTGTCCCTCGACAAGAATAATTACATTATTGACTTATCATGTCTATTGACTTATATGATAGATGGACATGTCCTTGATCATTTTTTGTACTGCAATATTGTCATACTTCGCATTAGCAGCTAAAAGGCTACTCATGTCACATTGGCTAAGCGAGGAGTTGCCACCATTCCTCTCCTTCCTAAAATGATCTTCAAATGACAATAATATTGTTTATTGCGATGAACTCTGAGACAATATCGTCCAACAAAAGCAGTTATCTTGACAGGCCTTAGTGGAAGGTTTATAGAAGAGAAAAAGAACAAAGAAGAACAGCATAGTGCAAATAATGGTAAGAAGCAGATACATATTCAAACATGTAACACTTCACACTTCTTGAAAATACAATGAAGGAATATGGAAATGTCTCAGAACCCCTCCACAGTGAGGGTATTTTAACACAAGATATTTAAGTCAGTCTTTTAAAGCATTCATTGTTTTACCATCTGCATGTTGAATATTCTATTTATATTTTATTTGACATCCTTCACCTACATCTGTTGAGTTTAAGTTCACCCAACAGAGCCCTGCACATTTGTCTGTGCCAATCTTATTAAATCTGGGAAAAAAAAGAATATTAAGTTTGGTCAAATGGATTGTTTAACTATTTTATGAGCCTGCACCTCATTTCTAAGCAACTTTTTGCCAGTTTGTGGAATGACAAGATGTCAAACAACATATGTAGCTGAGTCAAGTTCCTGGCTCGAAATTGTTAACATTTTTAGAGCATGTTATTGCTCATTGGCAAAGGAAAATATTCCCACTACACAAGCCAAGTATGAACAGAAGTTTGTGATCAAGGAAAACAACAGTGTAAATCCTCCTTTTACACCAAGGGCCTCTGTTCAAACCATGTTTCTCAAAACTAAGCTGACTTTTGTTGGACTCATTTACGCCAAGACTCATGACTAATGATATCCACGAGTCAAAACGCTTATACTTGGAAACAGGTAAGGCACCTCGTATCTATGGACGGTTACTATTATATGTTATTTTTTCAGCTGTTGCACGTCTTCAATAATCTAACAATATATGGTGAATTTAATCATTCAGTATGCCAAAGGGAATTAATTTAATGAACCTATTTATACAATACTATACACAATGTAATACCATAATTTAGATTTTTAACTCTTCTTTAATCTTAATGTATGCTATTAATTGAAAGGTTAGTTATCTTTGCTGGTTGTTATACAAAGGACAAACAATGTATATGAACATTAAACCCACAATTGTTGTTGCAAAAATTGAAAAACTCTCCAACTCTTTGTTGGAGCATCAACAAAACATTTGTTCAACAAATCTACTGGCTGACCACTAATTCTCCATCATATGCTCCTTACTTTCCATCTCACACGTTCTCAGACAACAAAGGACAGCCTCGTTGGGTGGATTTCCCCCCCCCTTTCCCCCCTCCAGGCGGCTGCAGGCCTCATAAATGGCTCCAGACGCAAGGACTCTGTCCACCATCTGACAATGATTAGGACATGGCCTCGCTGAATATGAGTAGAGCCTGCACACTCAATTGCTGCAACACACCTTTATATGCAGCAAAACTAAAACATGCCACCCACCCACAAGTCTTTAGATTCAGGTTGGAGATGCCTATAAGCAGTGAAGTTATGAACATATTAAACTAGTAATAGCAAAAATGATCAGATGTTCTTCATTTTCTTGTCAGGATACACAGCAGACAACATGTGTCAAATTAAACTTGGAAGGATGTTACAGAGAAAATGGATTGGACAACTGGACTCATAAATGTTCCCTTTTTGTACATCAGTTTTACACACTTGTTTGGGTACTGATACTGCTATCACAAGCTATACATGAAACACACTAGTTGGAGCAAAATCCATTTGCCTCAATGTAGAAATGCTAAAATTCAATGTTATTAAAATAAGAGACACCAATGCATGTATAAAGTCTAGTGAAGTGAGTGCATATATTTTTTTGGCAAGTAATACAAACACATAAAGTATGTTATAAGCATAAGTAGCATTCTATGTCATGCACATACAGCAGCCATATAATTTTTGTCTCTCTTTTTTTTTTCTCCACCTTTTTGTGTGTCTTCTTTTTTTCCTCTTTCAAATTCAAACATGCACACCCATTACACTAGGTCTCTTTCTCTTTCACTACGTCCCTCTCCTCCACCCAGACATCTGATAGTGATTAAAGCACCTCAGAAACACAACTCACTTAACTCTCCACTATTAAGTGACTTGGTACCACTGACATAATTTGTTCATCTACATGTAGATTGAACTGACACACACACAGGCTCCATGTGACTTTGCACAGGCCAAAAGACATGACACGTGAACTCACATACACACACCTCAATCATGCAACCGCAGGCACCCTCTCCTTCCCTCCACCCTTATGCCCCCATTTCAGGCAGGACCCTCATCCTGTCTACCCCCTCCTTCCATCTCCAGTCCCCTGGAACAGAACAGTCACGGCTGTGTGCACCGTTGATTAGCTAGAACCTGAACCCAGGGGCAACACTGGAAAGCTCAGTGTTCTTTATTGTGTTTCCTTTTGAGAGAAAGGGAGTCTCTGACAACTTGGCTTTCCCTGTGCTATTACCTTATCTTTTACTAATGTAGCCCTCACACTGAGTCAACTTTCATTGTTACTAATATACCATTTCTTTTACTTTACTGTCACCAAGATTCAATAGAAGAGAATAAAGTTGAAGAGATGAGAGAAGAATATGAAGCTTACAAGATCTAAGCACTGGAGGAACATGTGTGGATGTGTGCAGTGGTCTCGGGTTGTAATTCTTGGGTTTGTAATGTGGTGACTTGTGTGAATGCAGGCATGGGTGTGTGTGTATGAGGTTATTTGTTATGGCTAATTCCTTAATCCTGTAACATGTGCCTGAAACCTGCACCAGATGCCTTCGAGGGGAGGTTGCGCACACACATGCAGACACATGCAGAAGAAAACACATTGCAGTGCTGTCGTTACTATTAATCCCCGCTCATTGTGTCTGCCGCAACTGGTAATGTTGAAACAGAGGACCAATGGAAACAAGGTTTAGATAACAAAATAAATTACAATATTGCCCTTGTTGGCCAGTAAGCTTTTAAACTGTGGTATGTTTTACAATGTTCATGTCAACTCTTGTTGTTTCAAATTTGGCTTAATGGAATCTCAAAGAAGGCAGACCCGTAGAATCCTGCACACTGAATTGACAAAAGAAAAAAAACTTGCTGATGTCTGTCGGCCTCCTGATCACTCTCTGCCTGCTGCTGATATAACTAAGCTGCTGCAGCTGTACAGGGATTCAAATAACTTCAATAGATACTTCATCCATTTAACCTAAAAAAGCTGAGTAGTTGTAGTCCTTTCTGTTTCTAATGTTGTACTGATGAAACAAAATATCTTTGTTTAAAAAAATAAGTTGCACATATTTTGTCTATTAGTGTATCAAATTGGAATTTTATGAGTGACCATCTTATTTTACAATGCACAGAAAACAATATGTAACAGATTAAATACAATTTGCAAAGAGTTATTTACACTTTATTTTATGCAGTTACAGAAGTATGAATGTTGACATGTCTTATCTATACAGCTGCCATAGACAAGGTTAAGTTCTTTCTTGATGGCTTATTTGGAAGAAGCTCATAGCACATGGCTCCTGAATATAACATTCAGTCTTGTCTTTTAACCTTCATATCAGGCATTCTCCCTTTTCACTCTACTGTGTACTTATAGTAGAATAGCCACAATAATTATAAGTGATATTCCCTAAATTATAACATCTTGCTGCAAGGTAGGGGTGCAGGGTGGCTGCTTGGATTTTCCTTTCTTTTCCTACAGGAAGCTGAGTGGACATGGTTCAGGGGTTTTGGCTTGTAAAAACATTGCTCCCAGCATATCACATTGGATATAAAACTGGTGAGCATGTGGTGCAAATTTGTGTGTATGCGCACAGAGACACACACAAAAACACACCTGTCTGGTTATGTATGTGGACCTAAGGATGCTGGTAGCATATATTGTGTGTATGATTGTGAGCAGAAAAACACTATGTGCATATAAGTGCAACAATTTTCAAATGTGAGATAAAGTGGTTCATATAAATAGTAAATATAATGAATATAAATAATGAATATAAATAGAGTTAAATAAGTATAAATAGAGCTGAATAGTAAATATAAATATTTATAACAACGTAATTCTTGCTCACTTCACGAGTGACATTGCCTTATGTATTTAGTCATGAACTTGATGGCAATTGGCTGGGAACCTACAGTGGCCTGTTAGAGACATCTGGTATCTCTTGGACTTTTATACTCTAGAATTTGTCCTCATTGTGGATCTCCCCATTGCCCTGATCTAGCAGAGCTGATTCAGTGTTGGACATCTGGTAAGTGCTGTGACTTTATGTCACCTAATTAAATCCCTCCTCCTATCTGACATGATGTGATATACAACTTTTACAAACCTCCTCATCACATTTCCGCCATGTACTTGCTGCGACTGGTCACTGATTAAAGAAACTATAGAGTAGACTTGATCATAAATATCTTACTCATGTTCAAGTCACCAGCAGATGTCAGTGATCAGCAAATTCCCCCCGGCTACACCTATCAATAAGCTGATTCAATAAGCATTACACAGTTGCACAGTGCGCTACACAAAGACTCCCACTGGCCTGCTTCACACCGTAATTTCCTTGTGGGATGGAAATGTATAAATCCACCGGACATATAAGTGAAGAAACAGGTCTCCTCAAGATTTGATTTCATATGCATCAGATTCAATATCTAAGGAACAAAATTAGATTTTGTTTCAATCAGATTTAATTACTTTGGAATAATGGCTTTTGAGAACACATTGACGAGTGCATCATGAAATTTGTGTCTCATGGGAAGGCGGTGCCTGCACAAGCAATGTGGATGCAATTTAAGGAGGCTATCAATGACATGACACAAAACAGGGCATCTACAGCAGCACATTTGCTACTTATCTGCGTAGGTCAGTCGAGGGGCTTTTAGAAAAAGACAGACGAGGGAAAGAGACATAGAGAAAAAGTATAATAACAACTAGTGGCTTCTGAGTTAGATTATACACATTATAGCCCAACCTTTGCCAAAGACACATCTGTGCAAATCAAAGAAAGCTATTTATCATTCCAGACCTCAATGCATGTGTGCAGAGGACTATACAACGAGAGCCAGAACAGACTATGTAAGTAAAAGAGAGGGAGACACAAAAAAAGGGGTGAAACAGGGAGCTATATATCACAGAATGGTACAGATAATAACTTAAATTATATAGTTGCATTTTCTTCCTCCACTTAAAAGGTTCTATATGTAATAATCAGAAATTCCTTTTTATTAATGACACATTAAGTGAGCTGCAGTCAGCATCCTGTTGCCAGCGCGAGTGAGAAGCAGGACAAGACTATTGCAGGTGATGTCTTTCCTCACTTGCACATTCTTATAGTATCATTAAAGATCTAGCTTTTGTTTTGCACGGTGCTTCAACAAAGCATCTCTTACTCCTAGTTAGACCCCCCCCCCCCACACACACACACACACACACCGCTGTACATGTGCACGAAAACACACGTACAGAGGCTCCTGCTGTGCTGTGGTTGCTGACTGGTAGTGATGCACGGGTGAGGGTTTTTTTTAATACCCGCACCTACCAGTCCTGTCAACCAACTGACCCAAATCTGACCCGAACCGCAAACTGAGGCATTGATCCATCTCATCCCCCAAAAAAACAAAGGTAGGTAGATTCCTAGAAATTGTGATAGCTGGCATGTTAGGTTAGGTGGCTAGCCACCAGCCAATTGGATGGGTAACAGATCTGGAGAGCTAATATCTGCAGGGTGTTTCTAGTCAGATAAATTATAAGAGTTTTGTACTGGTGGGTGCTGGTTGTTTGTTGACAGTAGCGGGAGAGAGGCAAAGTGCTCGGGACTGTGCAAAAATGTCACATCTGTTGGATTTTCAGCCTAAGTTTTATTACAACTCCAAATAAAACAGATCCAGGAAACCAATTCTGCAAGTGGTGGTTCTAATAAAGTTTGAGCAGTAAGGGGGCATCTATACCGAGAGGTGAACGCCTCAAATTTAACAATGACACTTTCCCTTAGGCAAATATTTCTCCCATCACTGATGGAATGGCACCTCAAAAGGAGGCACCATGAAAATTGAGGGTCTCAAGTTTGGGGAGCAGGGGGAAGAAATTATCCCAAAGTGGATCCAGATGGTTATCTTCTTTTTCCCCCGGTACCCCACTCATCACTCCATCATTTTTCTTTTTTTTTTTTTTGAGTGAACTACAGGCCTGGTGATTACTTTGGTAAGAGATGAGCCAAACCAAACAAAAATAGAATAAGAATCTGTGAATAAAGGACAGTGTGCTTTTCATTTCAAGGCAAATCTTCATGTACTGTAAGTTAAAGCATCTTCACTTCTCAACCTGTTTGTGTTTGTGACCAGGGTTGTTCCTAGGAATCATTTGCCATGTGTATTATTTTGATTTTAGTCACTAGAAAATGTGTGTGCTGTAATACATAAGAAGTGAATAAAAGCTAGCAAGAAAATTACAGAGGTGAACAATTTAAGCACATTGCTCATAGGGAAAAAAATAGAGGAAAAGCAACTAAGGAGTGGTTGAGCTGTGCGACCTGTGTGAATTAGAGAGCACTGGGAGAAAATAGCCAAATCATGAGATCAGAAGCTGGCTGGTAGTATGTTTTAACATCCGCCCTGTGGGACACAGGCCTAAACTGATTCTGTAGGCTGTTAGTTGAGTTAATAAATCATAATTTAAATGCGTTTTATAGTATTGACCTATGCTGCAGTGTTGTGGCCAGCAGCTTTACTTTAGCCGCAAAGTTCTGCTGATTACTATGATCTCTCTTTGTGTCCTGTAGTTGTCTTCAATAAATAGAGGGGCTGGAACATTTCAAGTATTGTTTCGAAAAGGTGCTGATGCCAACTCCTTAGTCACATTGTTCAAAGGAAGGAAAAAGGGGAACACCGGGGGAAGGAGTGGCTGAACTGTGCACTCTGTGTGAATTATAGAGCACAGGGACAGACAGAATAACTCCATCATGAGATCAGGATCATTGGTGTAAATGTTCACCCTGGGGGGGGGGGGGGGGGGGCTAGACTGATAAGCCCAAACATGGACATTAGTGCACCCTAGATATGTATTATATAAATGCAGGCTAACACAGTCACACACCAACATATTCCTATGACTTGTACTATTGCAATAGAATACAGTAAATTTCACACAAATTCATTGTTCACCTCAGACACATCCTAACATTTGCACCTCCTTCACTTACGCACACACATGCACGCACATGTAAATTACATGTAACCATACAGACACAGAAACCCCAACTTTATAATCTTATAGGCTATGGATACACACAGACACTGTTCAACCATACACGTTGTCCCACTTCTTCACCTCAGCGGACTGGCTATGCCTCTATCTCTTCCTCATCATTCATCTAGAACAGCTGCATTCAACCCAGTAGGCAAATTTCCATGCAGATCATATCTTATCTCTGCAGCTCATGCTCTGCACCAGCATGTCTTTTTTTCCCCTTTTCTTTTTTGTAAACTAAAGGGATTTTAAAACAAATGTTTACAACAATTTCAGAGGTGCAGAGGTAAATATTTTACCTAAAAAGTGCCCTGATTCATCATGATAATCACTTTACACAAATCAAGGGCTTCCTTTAAACTGATACTTAAGTAAGATAATGTAGGTAGTGGTTTAGTACAGTCTTGAGAAAATGCTGTATACCTCAACACCACATTATGTATTTATAAATGCTTTAATAATGACAATAAAAAAAGAAAGACATTTCAATATTCACATACCCTTATACTTAAAGATTAAACAAAAAAAAAGTTTTCTTCTGACCTAAAAGATATAACCTAAAATATTAAGAGATGCATATGATCTATAAAGTTTAAAAAGTTCATGCTTGAGCCTTGAAGTCTGTGAGTGTGCATGTGTCAGTGCAGACTTGTTTGAACATATCAAAGCAGCACAGGCAATAGATCACAATTTCCACCTAAAAAGTCGAGTGTCAAATTTTTAACTCATCCCAGCTTTTGAGGACAACAGAAGAAGAACCGATGGGATCCATGTGTGCGAAGACAAAGATCCCACACGTAATCTTGCTAACTCAGTCACTGGTTTTAATGTACTGTCCCAACTGTAGGTTGAATGCTGACAAATAATTTCTCATTAATAAGCCAAGAAAGTGTACAGAGCAGAACACAGCTCACAGTGGGTCAGAGACAGTGAAGACATTCAAGTAAAGTATTTATTGGAAAATGTTTTTTTAAATGAGGATCTTCTCGCTTAGGTTTCTTGGGAGTCTTTTGTTAAGATAAAGTATAAAAAAACTAGGATTGTTAGGGATGGTACCACCTTGGGGAAAATTTGAGTGGATAAAATAATAATAATAATATTAATGATAAATCTGAACAAAACCGCAGTGACTTCTGTTGTGTGACATTTGAGAACCTGAAAAGCAGATCTGTCCTCTCTGTCCTTACCATACTGATGACCACCTCAAGCATTGCTTGAATTTGGCTTTGTAAGAAAATCTAAAGGCAGAACTTGATTGTTTTTTGGTTTGTTTTCACCCTGGGCCTTACTTTTCCTTTTTTTTCTTTTGTCATGATCAACATTTAGTTTCCAAAATTATATTTAAGGCTTTACAACACGGCCTGACCTACCTGCCTTGAACCAGTTGCTGAGGTGTGCTGTAACACAAGTTACATCCAAAAAGCAAAAGCACCATGATCTTCTAGCAATGCAGCACTATGATACAGGGGGCTACAATGGTGAGGGTGAGTTCTTTGAGGTACCTGTGAGACAATGAAATACAATCCACAAAGTTGAGGTGGAGTTACAGATTAATGCATTTAGGGACTTATCAGAAGCCAAAACACTGCACAGCGGTTTGTAAAACTCACAGATGTGATAATAATGAGTTTAACAGCCAAATACGATGTTCATGTTAAAAAAACTAATCCACCAAGAATATGCACTTGCATGTACTGTATGTGATCGACTATGCAGTGTGAAGACGAAAAATCAATTCTGGTTCAATTTCTTCCTATACAGCCACTGTGTTTTTATGCTGCACCCCATGCAGTCCCCACTCCTACATTATAAATGCATTACCCCCATTTATTTGAACAGAACTGGCTTTTTTCCTGGGTTGCCTGTTTTGGTGTAAATGATTTTGGATGTGCCATTCTACTGGGGAAAATATGTCAATTACGTTTTTAAGCTGAAGCAACGAAAGCCTGTTCCTCTGCTTCTTATTCAAGTTGGCAGAAATCTGGTAACTGGTAAGTAAACAAGGAGGTGTGTAAGTAAGACTAAACAGTATCAGATGCACTACTAAAACTACAACAATCCTTTTTCCTGCACTTGTTTGAAACATGAATTACAAGAACAAATATAATTTCAGTATTTAAAATATGAATTTTTGTGCAATTCTTAGAGCAGACATGAACTTGTGTACAATATGTATCTTAAACAGTCCACCTCTACTTTTAGGACCACTTAAATTTCTTGGTTGTACTAAGGTTCCAATATAAGGAATGTTTTCTGAAAAAAAAAACATACCTAAATATTAAACTGTGTACCAAATGTTGTGTCTTTGGAATTCATTGCTTTATCAGGTTAGAAAATGCTCTAAATCTACATTTTCTTAAAAAAGGGCCCTGTTTAGTTGAACAATTGTGGGCAGTTACAGCAGTTTGGGTAAACATCAAACTTGCACCACACACAAGACAAGCAAAACCTTATCACAAGCTGTTGCTGCATTTCAAAGCCAGAGAGCTGAAGCATGTTGGCAAAAACCTAAAGGCTATTTATTATCTCGGCATGAGCTTTGAAGCTTTTTGAAGCTAATACTATGATTCTGTGTTTCAGCTGGAACATTTCTATAAATCATATTGACACTGTAATTAAGAAAGGGAGTTAAATGTTTGGGGAGAAGGCCTCGGGCTGGAGGCTCTTATCTCTTTTTGATTGTTATCAACTCCATCTCTAAAGATGAGGAAATTGGAAATTAGAGAAGCACAGTGCTGGAAAACTATTCACAGGTTCATATGAACAATTGAATTGTTTTTACCTTCTTTATATTCTCTGCCCTGCTCTCTTTCTTGGTGTTATTTAATTAATTTCTCTAGGTAACTGCACAAATGTAGTCAGAGTGAAACTTCCCCCAATGATTAGTTAAGATGCATACAGTATCAGACACCTCGTCTCACATCACGAGGTGTCTGAAACCATTAAATGTCTTGACTGCACTCTCTCTCTGACACACACACACACACACACACACACACACACACACACACACACACACACACACACACACACACACATTCATTCATGAGTGCCTACTGAGAAAGAAAAGAAAATGAGGGAAGCATTCTGTTTACAGCTGCTATGTGAAACTCAATTACACAGCCAATTGAGAATGTGGCTGTTTCTCAGATTTGCATGATGTGTTCCTGACCTAAGTAAGATTGCTGTTCCCAGTGAAACCTCAACAACTGCATACACTTACTGTACTAGATTGACAGACAAACGAAACAGTACACATGCATGCATGCATACACACACACACACACATCTGGACCTCTACTTCGCTCATTCATATTTGCTGAGTGTTTTCCTCCGTGGTCCCCTGGCGTCACTGCCCCCGGACCCTTCAGATGAGGTGAGGTAAGATTTGGAGCTACAATATTATGCCATCTGGATATACGTTCACACATGCTTGCTCATACACACACGCAGACACACATACAGATATACCCTTGTCATAACGCACACTGACAAACACCTGGACCTAGTTACTGGACTAAGAGTATACTATGTGCATGCCTGTGTGTTTGAGTGTGTGTAAGAGGGGCATATGGGAAATACTGGGTTGTAGGTTATTCATTGCTGGGGGCTGTGTTGGGGTTCATTTTATTTTATTTTTCCTTCTTTCTGAGCCCTTGAAGACGGGGCTCACTTCAGCAACTCCCAAAAATTAACAGTAGGAGTTGTTGCAGCTATAAAATGTACACCCATTCTCTCAAACTTAACTAGCCTTTTTCTTTTTGTGTTTGTTTTTTAGGCGGTGAGTCACAAGTGAAATGTTCAATTGAAACAATTTGTAAAAAGGAATTTTACAGATACCTTTCAAATAAATGTTGTATTTGACAATTGGAAGGAAAAATCCCAGCAGTGTTATGTAGCAATTAAGGTTGTGTGAATGTTGAAGGTTGCAGTGTGCCTGTGTTTTCACATCTAATTAAATTACTGTTGCTCTAATGGTTGTAACTTACTATGTGTGTGCTGATCTCTACAAAACAGGTGAGACAAACCACAATTTCCCAACAATGTAAAACCACTCCCGTGCATCACTTCAAAAGCTTTTTAGCAGATCTGTTTTCATCAATTTAGTCTTATATCTGTTTTTTTGACTGCTGTTTTGTGGATGTGTCTTTTTGACTACAGCTTGCATTATTACTATTACTATTGTTATTAACATTATATATACTTTCTTCTGGTATTTTAAATGACTAATAATAAATATAAAACATTACAGTATGAAAACAAATTATAACTTTACTGCCATTGCCAAATTTAGATTCCTTACTAACTTTGGAACATTTTACTACTGCCTAACATTTTCACAGCAAAACATTTTGCAGTCTGTTTAAATTTGAGGATAGGCTATTGTAGTAAATCTGCCCTTAATGAACACAGAGTGAATTTATTTCCTACAACAGATAGTTGCCCTATTCTTTCTTGATAGGTAGGCCTACTTCTGTTTGAGATGGGTCAGTTTGCTCTTTTAAAACGATACAAGTCAGGCAAAAGTTCAAGGAAAACACAGTGCTTCGCTGAGAATAATGTAAACACCGCTACTACAAAGCTGTGGGCAAACTATTAATACTTTTAGGATGTCACATCAGTTTTCGGTTACAGTCACATAAACGCGGTGAGCAACATCTCAAACTATCTACAAAGCAACGAGTCAATCACATGTGCAGAAGCAGACTGTCAACATCGTAAGCAAACAAATAGAGCGACGCACCTCTGTCAAACTTTTTAAGGTGAGATTTATAAACAAACGCCCAAAACGACGTCAAAATTGCACGTAAATGTCATCAATCTCAAGCTGATGTGAATGCTCACCTTCACTTTCTTGTATCGAGGGAGAAGTTGGAAAAGTTGCTGTGCAGATCGGTAGCCTACTCCGGGTACAGATGTGAGTTCAGCCTCTGCTCTCCACGCCGGAGTGGTGGCTTTTCCCCTCTTTCTCTCTCTTTCTCTGCAGCTCTCCCTCTCCTCACACTTTACACACACGCGTGCGCACGCACACACACACACACACACACACACACACACACACACACACACACACACACACACACACACACACAAACACACACACACACACACACACACCCGGAGCTCACCCATGCAAACCTCTGCTCCTCTTAAAGTCACTCAGCTGTATGAGGGGTGATTAATGCCACATAGAAGGAGCGCATTAGCAGTGACTTTAAGTGAATGGATTCCACAGCACACACTTGTACTTAGTGTCTAATAAATAATGAAAACAGTAAAGTAACCTCGCTGCCTAACTGTAATCCACAACTCAGTCACAAAAAAACCACAGCAAACTATGGACAGAAAGCTGACAGATTATAAACTTGGTATACTTATTTAAAGGATTATAGTCAGTGTTTCCCGAAAGCAACAAAAGCTCAAATGGGGGTTCTCGAAAATAACAATCAACCATTAGTTTAAAGCAACTCTAATGCTGCAGTGAATGATATGACACAAATCAATCTGTTCAAATGCAATGTGCAGCTTCTTTATCCTGGTCAGTTTTTTTCTTCTGTCTTCAATTTTTATTCTTCATTGTATTTAATATTCAATTGTGCATAAAATATTAAATGTGCAGTTTTGTAAGTATTGGCTGTGGGCTGATTTCGTATTGTAGTGACATGTCAGTGATTCTTAGCAACCCGAGCAGTACCGGTCGGTGCAGTTTTTTGCTACCAGTCCACAAAGAAGTTATTTGATAAGAGCAAACATCTCCTGCCTGTGTGAGCACAACATGCCAGAAATGCCTTGGGTTCAGTAGGCTCACAGTCTTCATTGCTGGGTATCAAAACTTGAGTATCCCACCGTCTGTCCATCAGCTGAAAAAAGAAAAAAGAAAAAGAAAAAGAGACCCCAGAAAGCCACACTGTAATTTGAACACTGATTACAGTTTTACAGTTTGTCTTCTTTGATTGCATCATGATAAAAAGTGATCCTCGGTGGATGTTTCTTCCAGGAAAATATAGCTCCTACTTGAAATGCCTCACCAAATGTGTGGTTATTTTCAGTTTTTAGTCTTTGTAATTGCTAGAACATTTCCTGACTCTCCACTTTAATTTGATGTGAAATTACACTTTTGCTCTATAAAACTACCCCTCATACACACTAGTCACATTTTCTTGGGTTAATGAAGACCATCACGATTGTGTAAATGATGTGGTACGGTTCAGTGGTGTCTCAGTGATGAAAAGATAAATTGTTTCCAAAGACTAATGTCCTTCAGAGTGGGTTTGACCCAAATAGCCACTTTAGGGTTTAATAGATACTACCATGTTGTCACTCACGCCCTCACTCTACCATGATCACACTCTCTTCTCTACAGTATCCACTTCACCTCTCTGTCCCTCTCTCTCCTTTGACCGTTCTCAGCATACAGTAGAAGAGACATGCATTGAAATCTGGATTTCACACTGCTTATGTCAGACTCTTCTGTACTATTATGTGGTTTATCAAGCAATAATACAGCAAGTTTAGTATAAAGAGATGAAATTACACTGATATAAAAGAAAAGGAACACATGATATTTGTATTGGGTGTTTAAAAGTATAGCATATCATTTATTTAACATCTCAGATCAAATGTAATAGTTCCTACTTTTGTAAGTGAGAATTAAGCCAGTATGAAAAGTAAATATTGACAAAGTGGGACAGTTTGTGAGACACTTGAGACACATAAGAAATTACACCCCATCCCATCCCTGAATATCACAAACCAGACAGCATACATAATGTCAGATAAGATATTTCTCTTCCGTGAACAAGATCAAATATAAAGAGTTTACTACAGAAGGATTAGTATCCATGTGTGTCTATATTGCCCCTTTAGGGCAGAAAGAGCGACTCCCTTTAATGGAGTATGTTGAGGACTAAATCAACCAGAAATTAATGCAACTATTAAAAATACAAAATAAATATATATAATAACATTAGATAAAATAAATAAAAATATGATTCATTAAACTATATGGCACTCATTACAGAAAACATATTTCCGCAGATGCAATGCATATGCTAGTCTCATGCACTATTACTAACTTGTTTCACTGAGGAGATGCAAATGGTTTGAATGAAACAGTCTTGTTATCATAGTAAAGAGAAATGCATAAATATACAAATATTGGCATTATAGTTGTTATGTTTGTATACGTTCATTTATTTTGTATGCATATTTTTTATTTCATTTATATTCAGGGCTAATTCAGTCCTCCATAAAATCAAGACCACTCCTCTTTGTCCGTCTTTCTGAAGTGCCTCACTGTTCCATATTAATATTAAATGTGACCATACCACTGTTACCAGGCAGTTTCACAGAACAAACAGCAAATAAAATATAATTCATTTATAAAATACAAAGTTCAAACAATTATAAGCGCTGATCAAAAGAATCGGCTTTCACCATCACCACACACATCCAGCCCCACCTGCATTAAAAACAACTTGTACAAGCACAGCAGATCTGTTCTGGAAATGTCCTGGTGCAGATTGTGATATTTTAATGGCTGACATAACATAGTTTTACCTAATATGGACAGCAAAGGAAAAGGCCAGGTAAAAATGTATTTTAAAGTCAGAAACCTTATAAGTAAATATTGCATTAGCTTCTGTGTGTGCAGCAGACAGACAATAACAACAACAACAACAACTTATAACACAGTCTGGCACAGGGAATTGGAACTTGTCTCAATAGCTGCAGGTCAAAAAAATAAAAATAAAATAAACACCTGCTTAGAAAATAACTGTCCAATATCCTTTTCTCTCACTGTATTCATATAGTATGAGTATGAATGTTCAACCATGTGTGTTACTGCCTAATTACAACATTGAAATGAGCCATGTGTAATTTTACAGGCATTTAATAAAGACTGGGATGACAAAATCATGTGTATCTCTAAGAATATGTCCAACTCCGACTGGTAGTACATACCCTGCAGCATTGTTTTAGTAAGATTGTTTTACTTATATATGTATGAGTGCAAACCTTGGTAAAATATATCTTTTTAGAACATTCAAGCATTTTTAGAAAAAAAAGGTTAAAAGTGAAAACAAGTCTTAACTGCAAGATATGTTTCTGCTTTAAGTAAGAATCACACAACAACAAAAGTAAGTTGTGTATTCTTAAACAATGTTACAGTGGACCGGGGACAAGACACTTTTTCACCTGCAGGATCAACCACCATGCTGGTATGAGTATTGCTTGAGTTTTAATGTTGCATGAGCTAACTATCATTAAGAAGCCTCCCCACTACAGCAAAAGGGAAAGGAAAAAAAAAGGTCCAGACATTATATTTTCAGTGTATGAGCATGTTTCTTGCAAAGAGGTTTGTCTTTCTTGGAGAAGAAGGTCTGGCCTTCCAGAGTTGTGCAGCACACCTGAAAAAAAGCCAAAACACACACACACATGAATACAAACAGAAAGGTTACAGAGGTGAAGCTGTAAAATTTAATTGGTATAATTCATTTTCTCTGAAAAAATTATTGTGAGAGACGACTCATCTGCTCCTGATTATGTTTTTCCATTACTCATATCATTACTAAAGGAGAACAAAAAAACTACTGGCTGATTTGGACAAAGGGATTGATATAAACTGAACACTGTGGCGGTTAATACATTTTTAAAAAAAACACTACTTGCCTTGTGTAACCTTAATAGATGATAATATGGAATATAAGAGCCACCATGTCCAGAAATGGTTAAAGACACACGTGTCATTCACTGAAAATGACATGGAAGTTTTGTTTTTGCTGACAAAAAAGTTAAATCTTAATCAAATGAAAGTGAATTGTTTTTCTCTGTTTGAAATCCCTGTCACTCATAGGTGGGATTATGAGCAAGCAATTTTGCAAGCCCTGTAATGGTAGGGGATTGTATGACCATTGTCTGGTCATGACTTACAGCACAGACAAAGCAGGTGTCATGCCAGGTGTAGCCGAGGGCCTCCAGGAACTTGTCTCCAGCCTCAACGGGAAACTCACAGCCATGGCAGCCAGTCCCAAACAAACTGTAGAAATCTTTCAGACACAGAGAAAGATGGCATGCATCAAATAAACTGACTATGATGGCTAGACCCAATTAATTTTAGTAGCACTTACTGAATCTTGACGTCTGTGCTTGAAGATGCACATGCTTGTCAGTCACAGACATACACTAAACTAAACAGTAACACTCTGTTTTCAACAAGTTCATTTCTTTGTCTTTGTTATTAAACTTGAATTCATATCAGAAAGCTACTCTTGTCCTTCCATCCACAGATTATTGGGCATTCATCATCACTCACCTTGTTCACAGTATGGTTCTCCATCCTCCAGGTGGAAGGTGTTGTTTCTGATTGGCTGCTGACAGGAAGCACACAGAAAGCAGTAGACATGCCACGTCTGTTTGAGGGCATTTATCACCTCCTAGGTGCAAATGAAAACAAAGAGGTTAGCAGGAAAATTATACACTTTATTAAGAGCATTGGTCTCTATGCGTGTCACTCACAGTAACTGGAAAGATTAGATCCACTTCTCCAGAAAGTGAAGAGGATACAGTGAGTTTCAGAAAGATTGTGTTACCTTGCTTACTGGGTCATTTGTAACATTGCTCAACAAAGGTCATCAGTTTCTATTATCAGTCGCTATTTGATTAGAATAATCAAGTGTTACATGTGTCAGGAATGCAGTCATTCAGACACTGTGCTCTTTTCTCATGTCACACTTAAATGTTATGTTTGTTCTTCTGGGACCGCATGACCCAGCTTAAAATAGACATACTGCTTTCCCACCCTTGAACTGTGAGAACAAGACAAGTCAGGGAATCAATGGAAAGTTGGTGGGCCAGAGTAAAATGAAGGATTAGGAGAGAGGGAGTGAGAAAACAGGTTAATAAGAACCCATAAGCTGGTTGAAGATGTGTGAGAAATAGAGGGTTGAAAGGGATTGAGCCTAAAGAGGTTAGAACACGTGAGGGATGAATGTCAGAGCTGTTATGAGATCACAGATCTCAGCTTCCTAACAGTCCGAGTTAAAGCTACACCTGCAGCCTCTAGGCCACTAAATCGAATTCTACTAACACCCAACATGTACTGCATTCCTGAGTTTTAGTGGTGGTCACTATAGAAATTCCCTGAACCTGCAGCTTTTCTGCCTCAGCCATCTATACTTGCCTGCATCTTTGAGGTTAGAACTATAGAGTGGCAGCAATGCAGCTAGTGTTTTTAACCTGACCTTTTGATGATGGCTTCACGTAGATTTTATGCTAGTTTACAATTTGTTTCAATTTGATAACAACAGCTCCTGACAAACCAAGCAAACAATAACAATACAGATTAGAAAGAACTATTAAAAAAAATGGAGTGGCCACGATAATCTGAGCTCACTCTGATATTTATCCAAGCATGGCAGCCATTAGCACCTACAACCAGTCTTATCCATAGTACTACTATAGTGACACAAGTTAGGAGATAATTCTCCAGTCAGAGTGGCCAGCTTGGGACAACAATGCACATAGTCATGTTCAAATGTTGTGTCAAGTCCCAATAAAACTCTTACAGTCATCAAAGCCACTCAGTTTTAATGTTAAAAAATATAGTTTTATTAAAATTCAAGTATCTCACATTTGGGAGGTCCATATACTAATTTGTATCTGGTGTTGGCTTTTAAGCAATTTAATGCTTCCATTTTCCCACTTCATAGTGGAAAAGTGACAAAAAATGACTCTGACTAAATGGTCCATGTAGTTGCTGTTAGACAGCCTCTCATAGAGACTAAGATGCACTGTAATTTTGCAAATTATTTAGTCTCTCCAAAGCATGGTTAAAGTTAAGCAAAAGGTAAGGCAAAAACATGAAAAATAAGTGTTGGCAACTAAATTTGACAAACAAACGTGAACTCCATAAAGTATAGAAAGGTTGATATGTGTGACAGGTTTGCACTGAATACCACAGAAGAGCATTATTGCTCTTAGTCTACAAACAGAAACCGACAGACACACTCAATGTCAAGGTCAGCTGAACAGTAAGTGACTATCTTAAAATCTTCATATGCTTAAATATGACAAGACTAGCAACTGTTATTGCCATAATCATTCTTTGCATCTATAATTCAAGTTTATTGGTGTTCATCATCATCTTCAGATATAGTATGTAATAAAGCTACTGTCACCAAGATAATGAATCTCAGAATCTCATTAGACATTCTGCTGAAAAAAACAAAACAACTCATGGTGTCCTGACATCAAGTTGATAAGCACTATCAAGCCTTCACATTGGCATACACAGACACACACACACCCTCTTGCTCCATCTCTCACCCTTTACACCAACTCACCCCCAGTATCTTGGTCTGGCAGCGGCTGCACGTTGGAGCGAAGAATTCTTCATAGCAGTGTTCACAGTATACAGATCCCTGTTCCTCAACAAAGCCTATATCTGCCAAGGATGTATGGCAGTGGACACAGTTAAATTCTTCCTTATGCCATGATTTCCCCATTGCTACCAAAAATGGCCCCCTAAAAGAAAAAAAAAAGACAGGCAAAGACCATATAATAATTCTGAAAATTCTGAAAATAGTGAAAAATGGCCAGAGCCTTAGTCACATAATCAAATTGGTGGTTTTGACTAGTGAACAGTTGAAGACTAACACGCCAAAGGGTTTATATTTACATTGATATAACATTCTAAAATGTTTACATTACTGTATTTTGGGGGAAAGCTTTGATCAACTAATCAATTAATCATTTCCACTCAGGTCATTAAATGTTACTTCAGAAATAGGAACACATTTTAGAAATCCAACCACACTCCACATCCAATCATATAGCACCTCAACCCTGTCCACTCTCATGATTAGCTAAAGTGGGAAAAGAATAGAGATTAATTTACTCAACACAATACCAGTGCTTATCTGAGTGTACTCTAATAGTGGCCCAAGCTTGGCAGCCATTAGCGTGTCGGCAACCCTATCCTGAGTGATATGTAATGTAAGGTGACACAAAATAGGAGATAACACTGTATTGAATGGATCAAATTCTGATGGAGAAAAACGTGACTTTGCAGGGGCTTCTGTGTAGCTCAAAACAATTTATGTTTACGTTTTACAGCTGCAACAGTAGCGATGGAATAAGCGTGCAGTGTTTCTGTAATTACTCTCAGTGCCAGAGGGGGGAGACAAAAGTCATGCATTCCAACTTTAAATGGGAGACTGACAGCAAAAACAAGGGTTGGTATCACCCACATGTGTGCAATAATGTGTCTATGTATGTCTACTTATGCATGCAACATCTCTCTACAGTAAGACGTACTGCAGGAGCAACTTAATTCCCCTTACCCTTATCTACATTACAGTCAAATCTTTGTAGTTCTACAGTTTCATACACAGATTACTTACTCGAGATGGCTTCAAGTTAATTATTTTAAGTGCGTAACTGGGACACTGAATAATTGAAGAGTGGAAGTATTTTCCTTTCATACTGACAGTTTGCTTGGGTACAAGTGGATGTCTGCGCTGCTAAGCTGAAGAGATTTTTTCATTTTTCATTATGCTAGTGCAATCAGTGTATGAGCAAGATACAATGAAGAACTTGGCCATGACATGTTTTCTCCTTCCTTCCTTCCTTCCTTCTCATTCTGCTACGTCACGAATGATACTACCACAATGATCACTGAAGAGAATTCTAATTGTTGTTGTCAAGTTAAAAAAAGGTAAAATTAAGATATTAAACACTACAAATCAGTATGTACAGAGATTATTAAGTCTCTCATTAAGTTGATAAAATACCTTATTAACCATTGTTGATTATATTAATTTATTTTATGTGTTCAATTAAATATTCAGCAGACCAGTTTTCCCTCACCTGATGACCATGTTGCAGTGGGCACACATGGGAGTGCGAGTCCCAGCAGGGATGTGTTCTGCCATTTGGACCAGAGAGTCCTCATCTTGAGGGTGGGGTTGAGGTGCAGGTCGGAATGGGACAGGACCCCTTGGGACACTTGCACTTCCATTACCCTTCATGCCAAAAGACTGTGTGATTAAACTAGTCCGTGGACCTGTGGGAGCAGAGATGTAAAAAGGAAAGAGGAATTGATAGAATGTAAAAAATTAAAAAATTAAAAAAGGATTAGCAAAATCAAAAAGGATGTGTGTGTCTTTTCTTCCCAGGTGTATAAGTAATTTGACCTCTGACTTTTTTGTATTTGCACACAGCAAGTGTCACAGTGGTGTATGCAGCTAGCTGACAACTGTTGTCACAACCATAGAGTCACCACATCAATCTTCAGCAATGCACAGAATCTCTCACTCAACCTTAGACACATTCCTATGGCATATGTGCATGCATACACATGACCAAACACACACACACACACACTCACACGCACACAGATCACTGAGAAATTCCTGCAGCTACAACCCAAACACCTGGCTAAACAGGTAGCTTAGCCTTTGATCTCCATGTAGTATTTTTGTATGCGTGTGCATGGTGAAGGAATGGCTACCTTTGGAGCTTGGCTTTACTATTACATGTCATGTTTAATATCTGTCTTTGGGCAGGGAATATGCCGTTTTTACATTTATTGTTAGTTAGCAGGGCATTAATTTAAACCCTCATCATATAAAAAGATGACTTAAGTTTAAGCTGGGTTTGATAGATGGAAGCTTCCAGATTCCATAGATATGAATCCTTCCTCACTTGCTTAAACCAGGATTCCTTCCCTTAACTTGTTAACTGTAATTAAAAGTCAAGGTTGAACAATTATACATGGTTTAACTATTCAACTTGTTGGGGAAGCTGCCACTGATCACAGCAACATGCACCTCATAAGGTTGTGTGTTGAAGATGAAGCTCGTTCATGTGTGGGAGCAGAAAAGTGAAGGATGCAGCATTATTGTGCGTGTGTGTGTGTGTGTGTGTGTGTGTGTGTGTGTGTGTGTGTGTGTGTGTGTGTGTGTGTGTGTGTGTGTGCGTGTGCGTGTGTGTGCCAAATTTTCACACCATGCCAATTTATTTTACAATGGGCATTTGCTGCAAGGCAGTGAGGGCCTTGCTAGCTCAACTGCAGCTCAGCATTCAAATGGCTCAGTGGCTTACTGCTGCTGGGGTACTATATGGCTAGCAGTATATTTTCATGAGCACTGGTCCCTGGGTGAGTGACTACATTTACGATTTTTGTTGAGCAGCAGTTACATCAGGGAGAGAAATGGAGGAGTAGTTTTGCACTAAAAGACTGGATGGGATAAAGCTGAAGCATAGGGTGGTAATGTTCATATAGGGAAAACTTGTTTGCATATAAACAGATAGATAATAGTTATAGTATATATTATATAACAATAATAATAATAATAATCATAATAATAATAATAGATAGATAGATAGATAGATAGATAGATAGATAGATAGATAGATAGATAGATAGATAGATAGATAGATAGATAGATAGATAGATAGATAGATAGATAGATAGATAGATAGATAGATAGATAGATAGATAGATAGATAGATAGATAGATAGATATCTATTTTATATATTAATTTTTCCTTAGTAGATGATAAACGGGATAATGCACAGAAAAAACACTTAAACTTGGAATCTCTGGGCCTGGTTTTAGGGGCATTATACTGCAGCTCTGTGGCATACCCGTAAAACTTTATTCATAACTCCTGACAGGTCCCTTCAGTAAATATTATCTTTCTGACAGAGTAGAACTGCTGCACGTGTGACTGAGCAAGGCACCATAGAAAGAGTGGGGCCTTCTCGCCTGCTTAATGGGCTTCCACAGAGGAAAAAGACCAGAAAAGAAAAAGAAAGTCTGAAATGACCTATTTCACAACATATGTCACGCTTCAACCATGGAAAATAAGCCTCTTTCCCCTTGCTAACTGGCTGCAACAACATTCAGTCCAACAGCAGTAAATCAGTTTTACACTTTGCCAGGATTTGGGACCAAACATTTTTTAGTTTGAGTAAAAATAACACTTTTTAACTGTAGAGGGATATATTCATCAATAAAAGCACATACTTGAAAGAAGATTGTGTTCAATTTCTAAATGAGAGTTTATTTTGAGGATTATATTTGGGGGAGTCTACATTTTGAGTATGCATGCATTTCCCGTGACTTATTCTAAGAAAACAGCTCAGGCACCTATTCCACTAGTTAATTTAGTAAAAAAACACCACAACATGCCTACAGTAAAAAGAAAAACCATCACACATAGGCACACATATATACTTTTGTTGAATTTGGCAGCATAGTTAATGTACTGTTCCACAGATTTTATGCAGCAATTGGTT
This sequence comes from Scomber scombrus, assembly GCF_963691925.1. Classification (NCBI taxonomy): domain Eukaryota; kingdom Metazoa; phylum Chordata; class Actinopteri; order Scombriformes; family Scombridae; genus Scomber; species Scomber scombrus. The sequence continues at coordinate 17,759,496 of NC_084973.1, forward strand.
CAACAAAAAATGTATTTTAGTCACTGAAACCCATGTATTATGTATTTATACTGTAATCTGTAATATGTGTTCACGAAGGTGGAAATGTTATTTCAGTCAGTTAATAAGAGACATGCCATATGTGGTTTCGCTCCAAGTCCATACATCACATTTTAAACATCAGGGAAAAAGACAGCTGGCAATCATAATAACTAGCACTCATTGTGAATTGTGTGGAAAAAAGTGAATAAAATCCCTTTTAAGATATGCTGCTATCACAAGTGGACAGTTGAGAACACACACACACACACACAGTGTTTACCCTGGGTTGCTGCAGGTCCTTTGATCATGGTCTTGACAACTGCAGACTCATGGCTGCTGAGCTCTGGCTCCTCTCCCTCCTCACTGTGTGGAGTGAAAAATAGAGAGCAGATGAGATGTTAATCAATATGTTTTGTAATTAAATGTATTTAATTAAGAATAACACACCAGAAACCCTTCCACTCCACATCAAATGTTTAATGAACATAATTTGTATCCCAAAATTGCAAAATACCTAATTACTATTTGCATTCTGCTCAGTCAAATCTGTCTTCTGTGTGTATGTACTGTGTAGTATGTACGCAACTTTCTATATTTACAAAGATGTCATCCCCAGCAAAATATCTTCAGGAGCACACTGTACTCATAGCCACAGTCAAAAAATAAAGGACAAGCATAACGACAAGAAAAAAAAAAAGATTACCACAGTCTAATCTTTCAAGTTCCTGTCAAAATACAGTTAGACAGACTCCAGACCACCTACCTGCTGACAGAGCAGAGACAAATATGGGACCAACCAAAACACAGCATTCAGCTGCAGCCAAAACAGTACAGTACTCAACTTCATGCTGCACTTCCTACTTATGATTACAGTACGCACAAAAATGTTGCCCATGTGCCACTTTCACAGCAGAACAGAGTCCAGGTCACTGCAGCTCATGATGGATATGAGACGAGTGGGTTTGCATAGCACAATTTAAATGACTCAACAGAGGGTAATTGACAACAGTGGAGTGAAAAATAGCGTGGTGTAATGAATAAACTGCCTATTCCAGATGCAGTGCAGACAGATGCCAGACTACCAGTGCTATTGATGGAGGGGAGACAATGTTCTCGTGCTGGAGCGCAGAGTTTGACCACATTCATTTCACTCCGCTTTGTGAAGTTTCTGTGTATAATTTTTCAACAAGTAGTGTACATACAGGTAAATATTCTAACCACCCCTTTTCTGAAGGCATATTATATGGGTTTGGACACTTCACTGAGGTTGTGAGGAAACTCAATGGGCCTGGTAACACTGGCTGTCCATTTTCATGGGCCCCAGGATATAAAACCAAATTTCACATTTGGGTCAAAGGCTGAGTGATTTTAAGAGACTGCAGTAATATTTAGCAGTGATCACATCAAATGATACCAGCAGACTAATTCAAATGACGGAATAGAGAAATGACCTCATGGGACCAAGCATACTGTATTTCTAGGCTCTCTACACAAAATAGATACATTTAGCACATAATGCTATGCTAGGTTGTCAGTTCATATTCTGTGAATACTAGCACTGTGTTCATATGCTATGAATAGCATTGTGGCAAAGGGTGACAGATTTAGTCTCCAAAGAAATATAAACACTTTTTTATTTGCGGCATTGTTTTGAAAACTGGTCCAAGGTTTAACATGGCAAGATCTAAGAGAGCACATTTTTTCTGTTGGCAAAATATTCTCTTAGAGGGTCACACATTCTCTCTCAGGTCAAAATGTTCCCTTACAAGACAAAACATGTGTCTCTTAGCTAAATACTCCCTCATAATACAGTTGTTGAGAGCCAAAAATGCTTTTATTGGGGGAAAAACACTTCTGGTAGACAGACTTCCTTTAAGAAAACTGTAATTGTCTTTAGGATTGCATTGATGAACTGGCCACTAATTATAACTATTCAATAAACATCTGAAATTATTATATCACCTTATATGTCATTATTAGGTTTATTATTATTAGGAACAGGAGGAAGCATTGCATGTTTCTGATGGATCCTACAAAATCCAGGATGTCTATCAAAAGATATTTGTCCTGAAGTTGTGCAGACAGCCATGGAAAAAACTAAGGCACTCTGTCTTCAGGTTAAATTACATAGTGAAAATTTTTTTTTGAGCACAGACAATCAAGCAGACCAACGCGTATCAACTTTAAGTCTTCATCAGGGAGTCTGTGAGACCCTGATGCCTATGCTGAAAGAATAAATTCACTATGTTATTTAACCTGGAGACGTATTGCCTTAGTTTTTTTCATGGTTGTCTGCACCACTTAAGGACAAATATCTAGCAAGACTTCCTTGATTTTGCTTTTGAAAAATATGTTTTGTAGGTTTTAAAGAACAGTATGGAGGACCTTTGAAACTAATTTTCTCAATTAACTTCCTATCTTGTAGGCATCACTGCTGTAAAGAGATGCCAGAGCTTATCCAGCTATCGACGTCAAGGGAAATAAAATGTCTCTGCTCTTCAATCAAACATTCCCCCAGGCCTCAAACTCTCCAATGCCTTTTAAAAATGATGCAAAATGAAAAACCTATCTATGAGTAAAATGGAGTGCGTGTAAGCATGTTTAAATATATGTGTGTTCATCAGGGGCAGCTGAGGAACTTGGGTGGGCCAACAACCTCTCCCCAGACATATTACACCCATAATGCATAGTTGCAGCCAATGCCAGCAGTTGGATCATTGCTGTCTTCCCCTTGTGCCTGGCTGTTAGGGGACTCATGGGAGACAAGTGTTATGGCAACTGCAGTCATAGTTACATTGAGTTGTGCCTGTGTGTGAGTGGGATAGAAAGACAGAGACAGAGAGAGAGTCTGAGAGGTGAATAGATAAGCTGGGAGAGACAGAGAGAAAGAAAGAGTAAGAATGTTGCACTTGTGTGTGTGCTGGCTTCGTCTCAGTAGATGTTCTGTGTTTCAGCTGCCCTCCCTGCCTCCGCTGTGACCTTCCCTGGTCACACAATTCATCTCAACACACAGGACATCCATAATATCAAATGCTCCCTAAAGAGCAGCACTTGATTTGTTTCACCACACAGGACTACCTCCAAAATCATTGATACAAACGTTCTAAACTTGAAGAATTCAACTATGTATAGTTGTGACATATGTGGAGAGGAGAAGAGAGGAGAGAAGAGGAGAGCAAAGGAGAGGGTACATTTACCTAAAGACATAGACAGCATTAACTGGAGAGGAGAAGAGAGGGTCTCCCTCCTCTGTAGCTGATTGATGCCAAGATACCCTTTGATGTAAGAAGAGAAGTATCATATATTACAGTGTATAAACTACTACAATAAACACCATTTGACAGAGAGAGAGAGAGAGAGAGAGAGAGAGAGAGAGAGAGAGAGAGAGAGAGAGAGAGAGAGAGAGAGAGAGGGAGAGAGAGAGAGAGAGAGAGAGAGAGAGAGAGAGAGAGAGAGAGAGAGAGAGAGAGAGAGAGAGAGAGAGTTGGTCAAACAGCTGTCAAAAATGGCATCCTCATACAATTGGTCACATTTTATTTAGTAGTTGTTACTTTCAGTGCACTCCGAAAAGGTGAATTTCCCCTGAATGGATAAATGATTAGAAGGGGCTTCTGATTAATATACACGTTGTTAAACAATAAACAAGCCCATTGTAATGACAAGGATTGTGATAAATGCACCCAGCAGATTGTTGTGTTAGCATTGATTCCAGCTAATCAGCCTATAGCCGGCACAGTCCTAATCTAAGTAATCCCACAGGAAAGAGACTGTCAGACTGCAGAACATATCTTTTCATTCTCATTATCAGCTCATCATTTTGTACGCTACAGTGCTCACTGACTTCTTACAGCTACAGCCAATGACACAACTGAATGAGTTTGGCCATAGTCCCAAATGACTGCCATACCATTACCCTCTTTATTACATTTACATTGTAACTATTATAACAATTTTACATAAATGATCTGCAGCTCCACCCCTGCTTTTAGTTTCTCTTCTCCAATTCTGCAATATAACTGCTTGTAAATGTGAATAAAATGAAAGTAATCAGATTAATTCTAACAATTTACAGGTTGGATTCATTTAAAAGGTCACTCTGCTGCTGACTCTATTGCTTCTCTTTGTGAATTTGATTTTCCTGTCTGTATTATGATACTTTAGTCAGTGGCTCCAAACTTTTTGCCTTGTGACCTCCTCAAATGTTTTGATAACATCATCCTATTGAGTAAAATTACCCTGTAAAGAACAGGAAACACATCATCCTCATCATGCTATTAGGCTATTTTAGCTCTATGAGATTACAGGCTATAGCGCCATCTTTTCAAATTATCTATGTGAACAAGCTAACAACATTCATTCACATTAGCTGGGGTAATTGGCTAACAACAGGTGACAAGTAGAACAGGAAATAAGATGCTCCCCAGTCCTTCATTCATTAGAGCCAATTACAGCGTTGCTCGTTAATATTCTCCACCATTCAGGACAATTACAGGGGAGCTTAATTGTGTTCTGCTAGACTGTGATTGGTTGATTAATGGAGAACCCCACTGTTTTGATTCAATAGCAGCCAGTTAGAGCGCTGACCATCTGGATGTACTGGGCCACATATGAACCTTGTTAACTGAAGGGATGATTAAAGAGAAATGGTAGGAAGAAGGCCTAGAGAGAAGAATATATTCATGTCTGTCTTTTTTATCTCTCCTGTTTTGTCTAACCCTGACCCTAACCCTAACCGTTTGTTACAGTAAAACATCACCATCTTTTACACTTATGTATCACAAATTTATCGGTGGCCATGCTATTCATCTTCTTTTTTTTTGTTCCTGTGTTTGTCTTATCTTATATGTTTGCCTGAAGTCTATTTATAGTGCTACATGATGCCTGATAATGAGACTTCTTGTATGCTAATATTACATGATAATGAGACAAAAAGAATATATTTCAGTCCCCCCACGGTTCACATATGTAAAGTAACCCCTTGTGTACTGTAGCTCCAACAAGAACTTATGCAGGACTTATTATGCATCTCATAAATGTGTTGGTTTTGTTGAGCATTGAACAAATGGTCCATTAACATAGCTGACTGCTGCCCAGCAGCTCTCTCCACCACACAACAGATGGTCTATAATTTAACACTGTGATATTCTTTGGATCAAATTCAATCCTCACACACACTATACCATGCACGCGTGCACAATTTCACACACACAAACACTCACAACAACAAAGACATCCATCTACTGTATACAGACACCCACCCAGACTCACACGCAGACACGCTTTTCATACTTATGGTTTAAATGCGCACAGTTGTGTCGACTAGCCAATGACGGATCTCTGTGAGATGCTGCCAAGTTGTTTCTCAGTGACCACAGAATGTCATAGTTGGTATGAGCTGTCTCCACAGAGACATATGGACCGTGTCTTCTGGTGTTGGAGTGGTATGAACAAACAGGGCTTTTGCACTGCCATGAGTGATATGTACAGTGGACTCAAGGACATTGTTTGGACCGTGGGTTAAAATATACTTAACAAAATATTTATAATCCTAATTTAACAATCTTATGGTAAGAATGAATAAGCAGCCTTTGCTTTAGAATCCAGTGTTACAACAATAAAGATGAACAGTATTTTCTATCCTAAAGTCCATAGGTTTGCTAGTGCTATCAAGCAATTAGTTGATGAGTGCTATTATTGGCAAGCTGCATGCATCACAGCATGTTTGTATCCACAGTGAATGAGTCTCAACACAAGGTATCACACTATTTGTGAACTACATGATTATATTATGTAGTCACTCTTCTCTGGACTCAGACCTGAACAAAACTGTATTTTAAAAAATTAAACAAAAATAACAACAATGTGAAGAATGCTGTAATTAAATAGTGATTGTTTTGATTAAAACAGCAGTTCTTAAGCAATTTAGACTATTGCTTAGCTTTACAGCTAATGCTAGTTTTGTCCAGGTCTGCCCTATCTACCTCTTGTTCTTTGGCAGATGCAGTTCACTGACGCAACGTTGCTTCTTCTTCCTCAAGCGTAGCGGTGGACCCTGAGTTATCGGAGTGATGAGCAGAGCGTCCAATAATGACTGAGACACTGCCTTCTCAGGAGGCCAGCCCGGTTTGCTCTGATCAGTTACTCTGACCATTCATCACACATTGGGAAAGACAAAAGGGTTTGAAGGGGAATTTAATTAAAAGATGAAAGAAATAGGTTGTTGATGGAGAATACACTGAAAGAGCAAAAACAAATCCACACACACTACATTGGCATACTCTATTTACCTTGCCTGAAATGGACTACTGCACTCAGCGTGCATGTTTGGTGTGGGCTGTTTTGGAGCACTGAGGGTTAGGGGAGGGGGGTAGGGTGCGGCTCTGGGCAAGAACTCCAAAGGACTTAACAGGAGCTCTCCCCTATTTACAAATACACACACACATACACATTCCCATATACAGTAAGACAACGGCAGAAGACAGGAACACAAAACAGTTGGTGCTATTAAATGTCTCAACCGAAAACGCAGACGAAATAAACAACAATGTTGTGTAAGTAAGTATGGCCGCTTGGCATTGAACTTCAAAAATCATCATAACCTTGTACCTGACTGGTTTGGTAGATAATACATGATGACAACTATTGACTTGGCCTTGGGAACTGAGAGGACAGAGATTGGACAGATAGTTAAAGCTATTAAATTACCTGTCACTGAAAACTCAAAGACACCAAAATGTATTACAGCTGTATACAGCACCTGTGTTTAGGTGAAAGGTCCAACTGAGCTTGTGATGCATTTAGAGACCCAATAACAGCTCTGTTTAATTCATGGTCATCATACTTTGTCACGCAGTGTCTTGACCCAAAATGTTCTGAGTCTGTGCTGTCCTCTAGTGGTGGCAAAGGAGAACTGCTAGACCAGGGCAAAAATTATTTGAAGTTAGATTTTTTTGACAAAGCCATTTGTGTATCTTTTATGCATATTAGGGTAATAATGTGTGCTTTCATAAAACATCCCTGGTTCAATGTACCTTTTAGAGGTGCACAGTTCAAAGCTTGGTGGTTCTGTAAAGGCGCCATCTGAAGCAGCTGGTCTTTGGACAGGTACAAAATCAGAAGATCTCTCTGGTGATTGGTTTTGAACTAGTGAAGAGTTGCTACAAGCTGAAGAATAAAGTCCTACTGTTTGAGCTGGTAATACATTAAAAACAGGTGAATAGGATTCTAAAGTCTGAGTACAAACAGGACTTGGCCCAAGAAAAGACTGGGGCATATCTTTGAAAGATGGTAATTGGCTTTGGCTAGTGTAGTTTAAAGGTACCAGCAATGGAGCTAATGGATAGTTCATACTAGATGAACATGTTGGGTGCATGTGACGAAACATGTCAACAGAACTTGAGTATGACATTGGGATGGCAACTACATGAAGGTGTGTTGTAGATGGCACATGGTTCTCTTGATTTTGGGCTTTTAAGATGCTGCCAGGATTGGAAATGAGGACATGGTCGGGTATTGTAGCATCCTCCTCCGGCCGTTGCTGACTGGCAGATGACACTGCTGTCTGTGGCTGTAGTTGATCAAAGTAAAGAGATGTTGGTGTGGCCTCTGCATTATTCATTCCACTGAAGGTTGTGCATAAAACCCCAGCTTGGTCAGAGGATTGATGTACTGGAGATCTGTCACTGGCAGATAACAGATAGCAGAGTATAATACTATTGGGTTGGTATATTTTAAAAGAACACTTTAAATAGAAATTGTGTAGATAGAAAAGAAAGTGTATTTTAGTGTAATTAGCGTGAAAGTGAAAGTCTGAAAAACAGGCACCTATGTGAAATAAGTGATAAAGCTAGCGATATCCAGGTGCATCAAATTAAACTATAGGGATTACATTTTCAGGCTGTAGAATATTATTGTAGAGTGTTTTTTTGTTTTTTATTTCACAAGACTAGAAGTGGTCAGTTAGTTCATGTAACTTAATGAAAGGCCTTTATGTGACTGTTTTGTGATTACTGTGTTGAGGGACAATACAAGGTGAAAAGGTGATGTCACAAGTTCAGTTAGTTCATGATTTATACCTGACCTCCCCACTGTCTGTCTCAGATTCAGTGAGGCATCTTGTGGAGGAGAGAGTGCAGGAACCAAAGAAGTAGGGGAGGTAGGAAGAAAGGACAGTGAGTAAAGAAAGGAGGGACACCAGAAGCAGAGAGAAAAGGAGACAAGAAAAAAATGCAATCACTTTATTAGCTACAATAGAGAATAATACTTTTTCAAACTCAAAACACAGAGGAGAGAGATTTCAGCCACTAGATTTCCATCTGTTTTCAAAAGGTAACACTATTTCAATCTATATATCAAAGTTAGCATAATCAGTAAACATAGGGATGACATATTGTAAATGTAGGCACTGGAGAAATATTTTACATTGCAAGGGCCTTAAAATAACACTTTTGCATTAAAAACCATGTAGAGCGTTTATACAGTTACTTTGCACACCATCAAACCTCAACAACGAGCTCACTGAAAATAACCATCTTAACTTGCAAAATCCTTGTACCATACAAAATGTCTCAAAGCACCACCCTGGATTGTTACATCCCAGCAGCATAGCATGTGGTTTGTATACGCATAAATACTTGACAGATTGTAATCTCTTCTTATGATTTAAACACCAGCCATTGTTTGTAACATACAGGCCAAATTAGAGCCAAAGTTAAAAGATACAACAGATGTAAACAAGCAATTAAAGCTTTTAAATCGATAAAATACAGTCAAGTTCCTGTATTTAGATGTACACAGTGTACTGTCAGGTAGACTGATGTTGGATTTGCCACTTAAATAATCACTAAATTAGAGCCCTTCTTCTAACACACACGCACGCACACACGCACACACACACACACACACACACACACACACACACACACACACACACACAGACTTCATGTCACATGTACATTTTAGTGGTACAGAAGGCAACTAGGGTGAAACACCAGCCTATTAAAGTAGTGTATATGTAAATAGTGGGAATAACAATCTTTTCTATGTGTTGCTTTCTCAGTAGATGTACGTAGACTTCCAGAACGCATGGTGCATGATGTGTCTAGCCATAAATCAGGAATTCTGTGTATCATCACCATGTTTCAAAAAGAATGAATCATTATGAATGATTCATAATGTTTTATCTGCAAATCTCTCAGCAGGCTGCCTCAGGCTGTTTGTCTTTTCTCATTACTGTGGGAACTGTTTTTTTTCATTGTTTCTATGGCAGCCAGCACTGACATACAGCACATATGTACTACATACTACACATCAGTACAATCAGTAAAATGTACTGCAGTCAAGACTACATGTATTGTTATGAGTACTGAGAAAGGCATTGATGTGGATTGACATTGACATATGTGACAACTATATTAGATCCCTTAAGATTTCTTGTTTCTCATCTTTGTTACATTGGAAAATGATGTCACACACAGCCACACAAGGAAAGGTTATTTCCTGTAGAGTTTATCATCATAATAATCATATTTCATGTTTTGATGTTAACTAGTATGAAAATACTTCCATGTTTATGAAATCAGTGACAGATTTCAAGTGTTCACAGAGAGTAGAATGCACTGTAATCTAACTCAAAATTAATGTACAATGAAGTCAAAGTGGACACACACTGATAAAAGGATGTCTATTAATACATTTTTCCACTTCAGTGGAGTGGGCTCAGCACGTATCCAACACTTAATTAAAGGTCTGAATGAGGCGTATGCAGTGCACATATAAAATAATAATTAAGGACAAGCCCACACACACACACACACAAACACACAAAAGTACTCTAACAGTTCTTTTACAAGCTCTCATGTCAGTAGTTTTTTCTTTACGTGCCCTTTTCCCGTCAGTCTTCAAGCTTTTAGCACTTCAACAGTCCAAATCATAAATGACCACCTACAACAGTCCAATTGATATAGTGTGTGCACATACACAGTTATAGAAAGACAATCACACACAGGCACACACACATACACACTACGTAGACACACTGTCTACTGGACATTGAGGGTGCGAGCAGACACTCCATGATGCCAGTCTCGCAGCTCGTTGTACTTAGGGCCAATCACCAACCGAGTGGTCTTGTTCATTCTGCCATCCAGGACACACGAGTAAGAAGAGGGAAAAAGAAAAGAAAAACAAACCAAAAGGGAGAGAAAAAAAGGATTTACTGTAGGAGAAGTTGTTATCCTGCAAACTGTGGTGAGACACACTATATGCCATGCCACAAGGAAAATTGGATGATACAGTAAGAGCTATTACCACACACGAAAAGCTGATGACACACAGGAAATATGTAGATGCAGTTAAGATGGCTCAAATGGGGCTGAAGGACTATACAGTAATCTGCAATCTAATCATTTCCTGTGTCAAAAGAGTCTGTATTTATTTATGTCAAAATACTACCCATGAAATATGGCCTGAAATGATGATTTCACTCAGTCATGAAGTCACACATCAACACCCACAGTCAGTGGGACTGTCTGCAAGTTAACACAAGTGATCACAAACACATGGTGATCACATGTATCGCCACAAGCCAGCAAGAGAGATGGACAGCCAATGGATCACATCACACTGAAAACAAGACCACAGTCCAGCCATGATTGTCAACAACACAATCACAGGTTATACAACATGCAGCACTGCAACAACCAAATGCACAAACAACAATGAGGAGAAGAGAAACTATCACATCTATCCACACTTTAACTGGTAAGCAGAGGCAGAAACACTTTCTTCCGCTGACATAACAGTGTTTAAAATCAACATTCAATCTGAGAGGGCAAATGAATCAGAAGTGCTTTCTGGACATACTGGACATACTGTACAGTACAGAGGTCTGGCTTTGACATAATGACTTAAATGTGACCTTTTCTCTGCTGTCTAGACAGGAAGAGCCCACACAGCATCAATACAACTCTTCCCTGACACAGCAATAAAAATCATCTCTGTGCCAGAGAGATTTAGAAAGAGATTTCTGTTGCTGCATAAGTGTAGCGTTTATATGTTAGAGGCACCCAATCAAAATGGTTAAATGAACTAACATTATGAAAATCAATTGGAGAAATACATGCTGGTATTTCAATTCCAGAAAATGCGATTTTCCAGACAACAATAACCAGTGATAGGATATTAAGGTTTATCACAACCATTGCCAGGCACTTACTTTGTCTTCTTGGCTGTGTCAGATTCTTCCTCTTGAGCTACTGCACATGGGGCAAAACAGAAACATTAATGAATGTTTTTGAGAACACCATTAGCTGTAACTTTTAGAATTTGTCAATCTAAATGCGTGCTTTACTGAGCTTTTGATTTAGACGGAAATGGTTCCATATCAGCACGACAGTTCAGGTATGTGTGTATGCCATATGTATTGAGCAACTAACAGTGCAGTAACAACAGCCTGTGACATACCATTCTCGGTACCAGTGATCTGGGCCAGAATCTTGAAGGATCTGGACTGAGTGGTCCCGGTGCGCGGGCGCCAGTCTTCTGTGTCCTCCGTTATGCGTTTCCTGCTGGCATCAGCATGGGTGGGCACATGGTAAAAATGAATGTCTGTGTCCACAACATGTTTCCTGGGAGTTCTGAGGAAGGGCAGAATGGAACAGAATAGATGATATTAGCAAATGTTCTATTCATTTTACATTTCTCTGTCATGTTATATAACCATAAAGGTATTATAAGCTGCTTGAAGGGAATCTTCAGTATTTTTCAATCTGAACCACATTTTTCCATTTTTTTTATTTTTATGTCTCACTGGGTGAAAATGTTGCTGATTTCAACAACAACTCAACTCTCGCAAAAGTTTAAAACAAGAATTCTCTTTGAGCAAGTCTCGGTAGAATTATGTTCTATTTCTCTGTATGGTCTTTTCTATTATGTGTCAGACACATATAATAACAATTTGTTAGTAAATAAATAAGCACTTTTAGTGGATGTACATTGATGGGCGTTAACCCTGTCAGATTACATTACCGCCTGTTTTGCGGGTGCCAGTTGCAGTGCTCTGACTCAATACTGGACCAATTTTTAAAAAATGATTGTCCCCATTAGTCAATTAGACACATAAAGATGAAAATAGGGTCCAGGTTGAAAAATAAGTTAAATTCTGCAGGAACCTATAAAACGTTTTATAATCTTCGACCTTCTATTGTAATTAATCAGCATGACATGAGGCAAAGACACGTTTTAGATTTTTTAGGAGGTTACTTTCAATGGTGTTTTAAATAGATTAAATACATGTGTTAACAAACAATAAGTCAGTTTAACTGTTGTTGTTTATAATGCAGGTTTCATGAGGTGGGATGAGGCAGACATCACAACACTAATCAACTACAATATGTTCCTATGAGACAAGAAAAATCATACCACACTTTGTTAAATATGTTTACTGTCTAGTTTGAACAAGGTTGATACCTTGGTGGTTGGGGTTTTCTTGAAAATTAATGACAGAGAAAAAAAGAGAAAAACAGAGGAAAATGAAATAAACATAAAATATACTAAATAAAGGCAGAGAAAAATACAACAAACACATACACTACAGTCATATACACACACAATAGAATTGTGTGAAAAGACTTACTTCAAGATACTATGAGGTCCACTAGAGGGAAGGTAAAGTAGAATAGGTCAATCAAGAAATAGAGTATTGAGAATGAATTAAACAATTAAGAATGAATCAGACTGAATGTTAACAAGTGAAGAAAATAGAAAAACATGACTTTATGGACCACAACTGCCAGTGCATGCATGCAGTGCATAACACAGAGACAAATATCCATGGAGACATCTGTTAGCATCAAGATGAGGAAAGGTGAACTTGTAAACTAAGTCAGTTCTATTTTCAGCCACATGGTGGTGCTGCATAACTGTCTAGTATTCAACTGTTAGTCATTATTTGTACAGTTGGGAAAGTATTAAGTATTACTGAGTATTTATATGTATTCAACTGGTATTGAAAAACATTGTTTGGTGAGTTTGCAGCAAAATTAAAGTTATAATGACTATGTCTGTGTATGTATGTCTGCATGTGAATGCATGCATGCATGCGTGCGTCTGTGTATCCTTCAGTTTTCCTTGGCAACAGGGTGCTGACAGGCCCCTTACTAATTGGCTGTCAATAAATCAACTCCCAGGATACATACACACACATCCATACACAGGGGCATTGAAGACTTCTTAGGCACTGCTGTCAATAAATCACCTATAAATACACACACCCACCACACTCACCTAGCGCACTGAATAGACTGATTTATGGGTGTCTCTCAACACATTTTTGTCACAACAGCAGCTGTGTTGGTGTGGGAATGTTGACAGCTCTATGCGAGCTTGGTCCCACACTTACAGGTTTACTGGAAGTGTCTGACACGTATAGCCTGTGTCTTTGTGTGTGTGTGTGTGTGTGTGTGTGTGTGTGTGTGTGTGTGTGTGTGTGTGTGTGTGTGTGTGTGTGTGTGTGTGTGTTTGTGTGCGTGCGTGCGCGCGCGCGTGTGTGTGACACATTTACAGTTGAGGTAAAAATATATTGCGGCATTGGCATATTGTATCACATACAAACAGTTTGATAATTTTTTTCAGTTTAATTAGCTGAATGCATGTGTGGAGTTTTGCATAACATACTTAGGAAAATTAAACTATAAAACGTCATCAAGAACAATGCTCTGCAGTAAACTAATAAGCAAATGCATGCGGATGTCACAATACAGTTGGCACACATAGGCAGAAAGAGGTGGAAGGTTCAAAAAGATGGGATGCAGTCAGAATCAGACATGCTTCAGAGACTAACTTTGTGACTTGAGCTGCTGCAGTCTGCAAGGCAGAGAAACACAGTTTGAAAGGAACAGAGAAAACAGAGAAAAATGACATACACATGTCCAAATTCTTGCCATTTTACAGTATTATTATTCAAAACTGTAAAGCAAAAAATTCCCTCTGAAACGAAGCACACCACACAGCTCATTTACAGCACGAAAACAGCATGCAAGGATGGACATGCTGCCTTACTGTCCATAAAAGAAAAAAAAAAAGAACAGATACTGGAAGGAAAACAATGCTGCTATTTCTACAGAGAAGTGAGGAAAATTGTTAATTTGAGTAATTTTCAAATATTAAAGGAAAAGTGCGTTCCCAAAAGGAATCATTATATTATTACAGTGTGCAGTCCATAATTAATTATTGACTACACAACATATACCTGCAACTGTATATTGATTATCAGTTACAGTGAACCTGTATGCTGATCTCTACTGTTGAACAGACAACTATACAATTTAAAATACATACATATTCACTTGATAATGCACATATACTCAACATTAATCAGCCAAAAGTAATAGATCATGTCAAGCTAACAGGCTGTCATCTTATGGTCTTATCTAGTCCACAGTGTGCTGATGAGTATAACATGACTTTGCCAGCACAATCTACCGCAAAGTCAATAAAAAGGTACCACTCCTACAGTAACTGTCTATAAACAAGGAAATGTCCGTGTGGAGGAAGAAAGTAAAGAAGTAAAAACTATACAAATACAGACAAGATCCTGCTTCAATAAAGTTGTGTATGCTACTAAATGTAATATGTGATGCTTGGAGAAAGCTATGTACCCAACTGAATTGCAGCTAGTGTGCTTATGTGTGTTGCATGGTTGCATGGTGAAAGATTATATTGTACAGATTACTGATGTCTGCTGATTCTCAAAGAAAGAGAAACTAGTGATCCTTTTGTCAGTGTATTGCTCAGAGAAAAGAGCACAGTGAGCATAAACTTGAAATAAATGTATAGATTGTGAGTAAGAAAAGGAGCACATTCAGTACATTTGGCTGAATGAGTGAATAAAAAAAGTTTGGTGAACTTGTGTTAGTCTGTGAGGAGAGAGAGAGTATGTGTAAAGCTACATGGATTTCAGGTTGAAATCCATACCGACTGACTCATTTGCTACTAGAGCAAAGAGAATGCCACACAGCTTGAGTTACCAACACAGACTATATATACTCAGTTTAGTCATAGCATCATAACATAGTTATACTCACTATGCCTCTGAACTGAGAAGAGTTGGGGTTAAGACAAAAACAGAGAGGAGGGGTAGATGGTAGATGATGGCAGGAATTATGTTGAGAAAGATAGGAGTGGACAGCTTGGGTGTGAGGCATGACAGCGGAAAAATGAAACATAATGAATTAATACATACTGTGGATTGACAGAAAAAGGAGGAAGAGGCAGAGAAGGCAAACATAGTAGGTGAGGGTGAGTTTAGACTCAATATCGGTTCTCTTCAAATGTTATTGACATGTTAATACTGATGACCCCTGTTGAACTTCCACTTAGAATATAGTGGAGAGGTCCACTTTTTCAACAGTAGTGGAACAAAGATGTGTTTTTACAGAATAATATCAATAATTCATGGAACATGAATTATTTACTTTCTCCTTGCATACATATATAAATAGTGATTTCAATTCTATATCCATTTCTAAACCATATGTTTATGTTAAATACTTTATTTATACATTAAATACATTATTTTAGCAGGGCAAAATAATGTTGAAAAATGTAAAATCTATATCTCATAAAAATAGCACAAAAAATAAGGACATTTGTGTTTGGTAGAGTATTTCTTTGTTGTAACAATGCTTCTTGGCAATACATCTAAATAAACCATTGGAAAGCCTGTTTATTTCCCTTTTAAATGGTGCCACATTTGTAAGGAACATGCATTTGTGGGATGAGCAGCAGAGCTGAGTATGTGGGTTGCGCCCATGAAAAATGTGGCAAATCTTCTCTGCCAATGCCAAACAGCTTATTTTGCTGTTGCTATTGACTCTTGTTTTTGTGCTTCTGGTACCCCCAGGCACTGACAATCAGGTACCAATCAGGACCTGTGAGCAGGTCAGTTGGTGTCTGCTCCAAGAATAAGCATGCCATGTTTGACTGATCTGAAAGGGCCCGTGCGATAGGGCAACTTCAAGCTGGTGTTCCACAAGGCCAAGTTGCGGCATATATTTATTTTCCATCACAAGATGAAATATCTCTTTGACAGAATATCCCTTCCAGAGTTCTTACGATAAGCAAATGGTGCAATAATGAATATATCAGTCTTTCCAGACTTTTCTTAATGGCACATTTCCTAAGCTGTGACAGTCACTTTTTAAAACTACAATAAACAACAGTGGCAAACAGAGGCATCGTAATTGGCCTTTTCCTGCAAACTCCACCATGTATCTCATTACTGTGTGCGCACTACAGCAATAAATTCCTATGTTGTTGTTGTTTGTTTGTTTTTCTTCTATAGATGAACTTTGAAAATCATTGCCAAGATTTTAAGATGGATTGTGGCGTGCCTGGTCAGGGGGACTGCATGGAGTTAACAATTCATTCAGGAACATAAACTCATGACATAAGTGGATGTTTTTCTTTCTTTCTAAATTGTATACTTATCAATATACTTTCTTTTTCTCTTTGATTTTTTTTTTTTTTTTTTTACAAAAGCTTAGAAACACCATCTTACAAATGGTGTGGCTACTGCACCCTTTTTTGTAATTCTTGTATGAATCTGTGAGTATCAACAGACAGCCAACAGACACATCAAGAAGCTTCCATTTCACACCTTGAACAGAACCAAGACAAGGGAATGTTGGAGACAGTGAAATAATTGATTTATTTGATTGGATAGCAAGACCACCACTCACCCATTAAACTGCATTGGCAAGGCTCCACCTTGATTCTCCAATAGGCCCCGCCTCTGCCCCATGGCAACCTCACACGCATTCTCAGTGGAGTAGAGGTTGATTGGTGTGTTATACACTAATGGCTGAGGCGGAACGAGGACAGGGGGGGAGGAGGAGGAGGAGGAAGAGGATGGGTAAGAAACAGGAGGTGGAGGTGGAGGAGGACTTGTGTGGGAGGAGGCAGGGGTGAAGGCAGAGGATGGGGATGGAATGAAGGCAGCAAAAGGGGACTGTGAAGGAGGGTATTCACTCTCTGATCCGCAGCCCCCATAAGGTCTGGGGGCCCTGTTGTGAGGGACAGTGGAAGGGCTGTAGGAGTGAGGTTGGGGTAGGGGTGGAGGAGGAGGATGGGTGATGGCCACTGGTTTTATGATGTCTGATCTGTCAACCTACCAGTGTGAGGGAAGAACATGCAAATACACACAAAAAACACATCACAGCACAGCACACACTATACTGATGCCTCTCACATGTATAATGTATGGGTTCAAATCGGTTTTGTCCTATAGGCTCTAAATGCAAGCAATAGTTTGTCCATATATCAACGTTTGATCAATCAGTTTCATTAATCTAAATGTATTCTGGGTATAGAGAGGCGTCAGTATGATTAACTGACATTTACTATAAAAATATGAAAATAGTTCTCATGCAACAAAAATGTATGCATTGCATCGTTTCAGAAGGATGTAGTCACTCAAGAAAAATAATCAAAGCACTTATAGCATGGAAGTCTATTACAACTAAAATATAATTATTCTGTCAAAAAATAAAAACACAATGCCCGCAAGTGTAAAAAAGAAAACAATTCTGTTATTTCAGTGACTCTGGTACTTTACCTTTGGTGCCACAGGAGGAGGTTTGGGAACACTGGAGGCCCTGAAAATTAGTGGGAGACAGAGGCCATTATTTAAAATTGTACAACCCAAAAAATTCATTTTCATTTTAATATTTAATTTGAAAAATCTCTACATTTAATTGTATTATAGGTATACATTTCTGTCGGCCAACACCATGTGCGTAAATAGCAAAAGCTTTTCAAAAATGTCATTTTATTTATGGAGCCATTCACAACTGTTAAGACTACATTGTAAAATGTTCAGATCTTATTGGGGTTTACAGAAAATGTGGTTATGGTTAATTACGACTAAACCTGAGCCATCAGAGACCAACATGGAGAGGTTTCTGTCTCTCTGTGTCTGCATGTCAGACTATGAAACATGAGTTGCTGGGGCTGAAAAGTGTGGTCTCTCTTAATGCTTTTGAAGGCAGCTGTTTTTAGTCCATAAAGGCTTGTATCAATCTGATACTCTTGGGTTTTGATACGCTTGATGCCCTTTTGGAGCAATGTGCTCCCATAAAGGTCATCTGTGGAACATTACTGTAAACACACTGTTAAATTTACTCAGAAGTCACCTCAGCTACACACGTCATCGTAATATTAATTTTACTGAGATCATTTCATCTCTCTTCACACTGATACATTTGGTTCTTGGTTGACCTGCCTGGCTTACAATGATATTTCTGGACGCAAAAGTAAACTGGATCAGGTTTTAATTAATTTACAGTTAAGAATCAGTGGATTTGTTTGTTATTTAGTTAAAATATTTTAAAAGTACAGATATACACATGGAACATATTAATGTATTTTAAATGGTTGTTCATTGCATCACAACTTCATTGAAAAATATGTAAATCAAAGGTTATGTAAACTGTGCAGTAACTTAAGACATGTGAATGTCAGCAGCCCTGCATTCCTATCAGAACAGCCCTTATAGAAACTTCCTCAGGGACGTTCATGTCCTTCACCTCTGTAAATTAGAACAGACAGCCTTGTAGTAGCTAGAAACACGTCAGTCTGCAGATACAGCTACTCATACGCCTGGCTTCCTGCTGTCTGACACTTGTGCCCCGCTAGCTATATCGTGCCAACAGTGCCCTGATATAGCTGTTGTGTTCATTCCTCGTCAGTTGAGGGAGTTTTACATGATATTAACACCAGAAGCAAAAGGACATTGTACCATAAAATAACTCAATTATTCCCCTGAACTGCCACAGGAGCAGTTCTGGGAAACAGCCTCAATCCTATTTTGAGCAGTCACACGACAACTTTCATCCTAACTGAGGATTTTGGCAATAATCTTTTGAGAGAATGTGCTTGTTGGACTTCCCATATCCAACTAAGAGGGCAAGCGAAGTTCAAAGAAGAATGGAGAGGAGAGTAGGAGAATGATGAACATCTTAGCTAAATCTGCTCTAAAGTGAACCTCCTAGTGTATGTACTGTACCCAACAAGGTTTACCAATCAAATACTAGGGTTTATTGTTAGAACCCTGATTGTGGTTATGGATTGAAAATCATAGTAAAGAGGGAGGAATTGGCCAGTAGCCTACTGGACATCCACATCCACATCCACATCCAAGATTTGCACCTTTGTTGCTTCCCATCTCACTCCTCATACATTTCCTGTCATCTCTCAACCATTGCTACTTAATAAGGCATACAATTCCTAAAGAATGCATATAAAAAATAAGGTGGGATTTGTACGCTGCCTTAACAGAAAGTCTGTACTGAACTAAGTATGCATTTTAAATATGTCACTGTCATTTCCCTGTGCTGTAGCCCATAATACACTACAGATATAAGGGGAACTCCAACATGGAAATGTGTTGGGGTCATTTGGTAAGGGGGAGAAAAAGCATCAGATTTTAATGTAACTCTAATTAAACTGAGGCTTTTGAATCTTTACCCTCAGGTCTAGCCAGAGCCTATGTTACTTACAACTATCTTCAGTGGCTTTATCTTTCTGAAATAAAACTGTCATTATCAGTGGAGCCTTAGAGAAAGTTGTGTGATTTGTGCTGCATTGGTTGGATACTGTAAACATTAAAATAGCAGTAACTAAACTGAAACATAAAACATGTGAGACTAGAGTTTGAGCCTCTGTGTTGGGTGCTCACAGTATACCAAGACAACAACAGGACCTTGCACCCTCTATCAGCCACAGGAATGTTTCTCCATAACTCAAATGTGTGAGGGTCAGAGAGTTAAGTGGATGCAAAACAGTGTCAATGTGACAGTGACAAACATGACATATTATATGATTACCTCCTGGACACCAAATGGAGACTTTCACCAGGCTGTACATGTATGTGCTTCGCCTCTGTGTGGAGACCCACCAATATCTAATTTGATTCAGTTTAAGAGCAGTTGCTATTAAACATGTTTCTGTTCCCTGTGTTTGCATTTGAAACTATGTGTGTTCCATATTAACTGTCAGGCTTTATGTGTCTGTGTTACCTTTACTCTGTTTCATGTTCATGGTGAGGTTTTAAATCATATAACAGAAAAATAGGTCTGTTCGTGATTCTGTTTCCCTGGCAATTCTTTGTGGTGACAGCTATTTTGGTCTTGCTTTGATACATTACCACATCCGAGTGTATGCTGTGGAAACAGTGGCAGTGCTTAAACATATTTCCATATTTTGTTAAAAATAATACACTATAAAAAATAATTTAAGATAATATTCAGTCTGCTTCTGTGAAGAAGTCTTTGAAGATTGATCAACAGTGTTTGTGTGTGTATAATCATTTTAAACATGTTTTCTAAGTTCTCTCCTTCATTTGATTTGGGGTGATTTCCTGACATATTTTGGAGATATAAAGCTTTTATGTAACACTGATAGCATGCAACAAGTTTTCATGGGCTGCTCCATTTTCCTTGTGTTGTTTCCGCTCTCCAACATTTTTCTTTTTTGGAATGGACAGAAAAACAGGGCACTTTACAAAATAATGCAATCCAGTGCAATAACCCACAGAAAATACTGTTGGTGTAATGTTTAACTGTTTTATGCACCTGTGTTAGGATGTTTAAACTACAGTATATGTACATTTTTGAGCCAATTTTGTGTGGTGTTATATCTTTTATATATATATATCTTCTTCTTTTTTTTAGGTCTTCCTGTTATTATGCACAAGCCCTGTGTTTTCTACCATTCTCCGAGCCTCTGGGCAATATTTTTATCTACATCTCTTCAAATGCTAGTTATTATTATATAACACTACATAATAATATGTGCATTGTTGCAGTCAAATGAAGTAGAACAAAACTGCATGGTTTTTGTTGTTATATCCTCTTTCCAGCTCCATCTTCTGTTTTAATGTGTCATCATATATTACATTTATGTGACTTTGAATATCTTTACAGCTTTCCCTATAGTCTACAATATATACTATATGCACATGTATTAAATTGATTTGTCATGATAAGGAGAATGCCATCTATTCTTCATCTCCTCTCAAATCACCCCTGGTCCTGCGGCTGTTCTGTGTTCTTAGTTGTGCATTTGTGTTTAATCTCTCTGGTCTATTCTTACTCCAGTGAGCTCATTGACCGATGTTTCCAGGGCTGTGCCCTGACATGCCATCAACTACACTAGCAAGCACCCAGCCATACTGAATCAATAAGAGATTGTTCCCTGTATGTGTGTGTCTGTATGTGTGGTATTAGGTCTTAAATAGGGGTTGTCATGTAGCAGGAGTGGTTTAAGTGGAGGTGGCACTGACTGGTTAGCAACACCACCAGAAGCCATACACTCACTCTACATTACCCAAACGCAAATATAGGCGCAGATACAAAAACAAGGAACACACACATTCACGCTACACGTCTGGAGGAATTTTACAAGTGGAAGTGATTCTGTCACATGGCGCCTTCATGTGTTTGACCCCTCATATAGGGAATGTGTCAGAAAGTCTTTGTATATTTACTCAAACACAAAAACTAACCACGTGGGTGTAACTTGAAAAATGATACATATACAAAGACATGCACAAACTGCATATGTATAGCTCCTTGCAAATATATATGTTTGTCAATCTTGTTTACAAAACTACACACCCATGCACGCATCATTGTATTTGAGCATAAACCAGGTCTTTAATGAAGTGTGCTGCCATTCAGATGACAGAATCTTTAAAAGTAATAAATGGAAAAAGGCCAGTTGACATGCACAGATATATACACACATACACACAGTGATATATTGTGTAGGGTGGGGTGACTGTGATTTCAGGCATGACAGGAAATGTAACTGGCATAGTGCAATAACACAGACTATAAAGACCAGGTTATACACTCCACAGCATCAGCATGCATTTATTTGCATCAGCACATGCAAATGAATGCATCCATACATGCAGACAAACAGTGTATATGTACCAAAGTTTACTTTTAGATTAGCTTCACCCAATACGGATATGCCCAAATACTTTTGTCATACTCTAATGTGCAGAAAACTTGATCAGCCAAGTGAAAGAAGACTTTCCTTCACCTGAGCTGTATTCTGGTCATATTTCCCTCAAATCCAGTCTGCTTTTTATAAGCTGTGATCTTATCGTCGACTTGCATCCAATTTATCTTGTTGAGACATTTCTTGGCAGGTCTAGTATGTGTCAAGGACAGAAGGAAATGTCAGAACACTGTAAGTCAATAAATCAGTCCAGTGTTTGAAAAATCAATGTTTTTTAATATTTGACATTATATCCTTTTTCATTCTGACTTCAGAATTGTTTTTCCCTTCCTTCCCTTTGACTTGGTTTGGTAGCACATACTAGAAGTGATGGGAAACATACAGTGAGAAAGAAACTCACACAGTGACTTGGCAATATTTTGATAACATTGTCTTTGTATGTCTGTGCATCCATGTATGTGAATATATGTCAGTGACCCACACTTTGACTAGATCAAACTTGTATTTCTTTCCAATGGATGTAGAAACAGATTCAACTATGAAACACATGATTTTGATAGAAAGAAACGTCCTTCTCTTACTCTATAAATCAGGAACTGTTGCACTTTGGCAGTTTATGTAGAGGCAAAACTGCACTCCAGAGCCATTAAGTTCTAACTTTGTTTTTTGTTTGTTTTTGTCTAACTAAAAAAACATTTTGCATTTGACTTATTTTTCTTTCTATTTCTATTCTC
This sequence comes from Scomber scombrus, assembly GCF_963691925.1. Lineage (NCBI taxonomy): Eukaryota > Metazoa > Chordata > Actinopteri > Scombriformes > Scombridae > Scomber > Scomber scombrus. The sequence goes on from NC_084973.1 coordinate 17,782,277, forward strand.
ACCTCTTTTTCTCTTTTCTTATCCCCTCTCTGTACCTTTCCATTATACTTTGTTCTGTTCTAATTATCATGCTACCTTCCTTTTACTTACTCCTTCTTGCATTTTATGCCCTCTTTTGTCTTCCCCTGGAATGAGGTCAGCCTTTTTTAAACAAAAGTGATAATGATTATTGAAACAAGGCCCTCTGAAATGTATGCAGTCGTCATTCCCTGAAGGTGGGACACACGCTCAGAGCCCTTCTCTATTTATTTCACTTTCTGTGCCTTATTAGGAAAAAGGGAAAAGAGTGGGCCGGTTTGGTTTCAGGGGTTTTTAGTTTTACCTTAAACTGAAGCAGACAAACCAACGTGACCAGGAGAGGATGCCAGGGCACCGAGTAAGAACAGAGTGACTGGCAGAATTATTGCCACGTGTGGTTCAGCGTTTGGGTGTCTACAGTGAGTGAGTTTATGTGTTTGTGTGTGTGTACATGTGTTTGTAGTGGTGGTGGTAGTTTGGGGTTAGGGAGAGAGAGAAGGACTCAGTGTGAGTAAGATGTTGTTATGGGTGCATACTCGAAGAGAGAAAGAAAGATGATGAGTGAATGTAGACTATAACCCCTGATTTCACCAGTTGGTGTAACATTTCTTTGCTGGAGTGATTACATACTGTACACAAACAGCACTTGTATCTGCTATTTCAAGGACCATATGTGAATTTATCTAGAAATGGCCTTTAAATAGATCTAGAAGCTGAGTCTGTCTGTCTTTATCAGGCCTCACATTAGGCAAGACCATAAGAGACAGGGGTCACCTACAGAGCACATACTGTGGCAAGTACTGTAGGTCTGTATATTTTGTGTGTGTGTGTGTGTGTGTGATCCTCCCAATTCCTTATCTACTACCTCCCACTACTATCTCCACAGAGGCCTTGATAGGCTTTTCAGCTGAAAATGACATCACATGAGATCCCAAAAGAAGCTTTGACACTGACCAGACCAAGGAAAAAGTTAAAACTGCAGAGGTTTCACTACAAAAACAACATTACTCAGTAAAATAAACTCTGAGGAAAAGCACCATTTGTTTGAAAAACTTAAATCAAATTTCCATTGTTGAATTTCAACAATCAATCCATCAGTTTCCCCACTAATACATTTTCTCAAGCAACGCACCATGTAGTCCATGTTAGCAGTTAGGTATTATGTTACACATTTGGTGTAATGTTCATGTTTCTTTATCCCCAGCTACAGATCAATATGTCTAGACAAAAAGCCTTAGGCTACAAATCCACTGCATAGTAGTTGTCACCATGAAAGAGGGTCTCATATTAGCTGCTAGGGCTGGACAATATATCAATATTATATCCATATATATCCACATTACTGATGATTATTTATCAAATATATCATTAAAAGCACCAATAGTCTATAATAATCTCTACAATATTGTTGCAATATCGACATCCAGGTATTTTGTCCAAAACATCGTTATATTTGGCTTTATCCATATCGCCAAGTCCTATTAGACGCCTGTTTTTTGTTTATCTAATAAAAAACAAAAGCTTTACACAGAGTCAATACAGCCCTGTTTCACATTCAGGTCAATATGTCTTACCACATGGTTGGTTTTAAGCTACTGTAGTTGGTAGATGTAACACATTTTTTATTACTTTCTTTTGGTTGAAACCATAAAAATATATGGATATAATCAGAGATTCTGATTACTCCTGTAAAGTCCTCTTTTTAATTGTGAGTGAATGCAAAATAAGACATAGAACTGTCAGAAAATGCCCAAACATGCAATACTGAAACCCTGTTTTCTGTGGTTACATAGCAACAAACAAGCACATTTTATAGTAGCTCACTTTCTAAGAAAAACAAGCAGCAGTAGACTGGTGCCCTAAGGCGTCTTAAAGGTAGACCATGAGAGGAAACAGACACATTAAGTTCAGCCCCACCAGGACAAGAGAAAGGAGGCAATGTCTCCAATAGCCTGTAGTTCAACAGTACTGCATCTAAAGTCCGACGGAAAACAGGAGAAGGGGTGAGCAGTACATCTATTTCTCAAGCAAGGACCAACTACAGCTCAGCAAATCTATCTAAGTAAAGGTAATAAAACAAAAGAAATGGATGAAAATAGAATAGGTATGTAAATAGCTAAGCTTGAACATACTGCTTTTCCTGTACACATATTTTAGCAAGTTTGGGCAATGGTGACATGAAGTCTGTTAAACTGCAAATAAAAAGGGTGCAGACAATATATCTGGGACAAACCGTAAAATCTTAGACACTGTATGGACACTTTTCCGACTTCAAAGAAGAAGAGTTACTGCTGTAGTATATATATCTAATGGCACACCAAACTTCATATTTATATCAAATTTAGGTTTATAAAACACATGAACAGGACTTTCTTTAACAGCATGTAATTCTTCATGTTTTCCAAAGATCATAAAAGTAATCTAATGTAATACTGGATTTATGTAGATATATATATATATATATATATATATATCTCCATATATATATGTGTGTGTGTGTGTGTGTGTGTACACGTCTTTTAAAAGCACAGGGGACAGATGTTTTATTTTTACGTGAAACAGTAATGCAACCGCTAGGTTAATGTTAGGTTCTATAGGAGTAATTTAGTTGACTGTGCTTTCGTCATCAGTCTGACTGCCTGTCCTGTCTCTGGAATCACGGGGTAGTAAAACAGTAGATGGGAAGACTGGAATCCTCTGTTGTCTTTTGAAATCTAATTTAAACTTTTATAGCTTTGTTTCAAAGCAGACTGACAAAGAAGTAAAAGTACATATAAACAGAGAAACAAAGAAAGGCAAACAGAGACAGGACCGACATCATCACACGTAGTCACACACACAAAACACAGCCTACTCATGCATTTACACAATATGTTCTTCCAACACACCTTGGCATGTTTAAAGCAATTTCAACTCATTGTTAATGACTCTTGACCTGAAACCAGCCAAGAATCATACCTCTGCTCTCACTTCATGGCAACTCCCACACTGAACATTGCCATCATCGTTTAAAAGATTTAAAGTGTAACTGAATAAATTAATGGCTGCATGGACTGCCATTGGAGTTCAGCCATCCTATTTGTGAAAGACTTACAAGATATTTCTACTGCAGCCACACACACAGGATATAAAGAAATGCAGAAAAGCAAGCTGTCATTCTCACTGGATATGACTGAAGAAATACACCATGACAAGCTTGACTCAAACCATACAACATTACTGAAACATCGGCCTGATTTCATAAGACTCAGATGAAGACTGCAATGTTTCAAGAGTGGGTCCTGGGTAGAAGAAGTTTAGGAATCCCTGCCTTAAAGGCAAACTCTGTACATGCTGGGGTTCTGTAAGGGGAAGCTGTGGTACGGGGGGCCCAAACTGGATGAGGACATTCACATGATTCAAGGGGGCCCCGAATGGGATGAATTAAACCAGAAACCCCTTTAAAGCCCTTAGAGCTGCGGTTTGTATGGTTTATCCAGCATTAAACTCTGGTCTTAAATTGTTTACAACATCAACTCAACAGAAGAATAAACAATGGAATAATGAAGAGTACAACACTACCTAAAATGCTTATTTAATGTGAGTAAGAGTGGGAAAAAGTTATTTTAGTGTTGTCTACTTAACACTTCCTTTTTTCTATCAGTTTATAGTTATTGTTAAGGCACCAAAAACAAGAAACACCACAGTGCATTATGTAGAAAAAAGAAAGACAGGCTAAAGAGACAGCACACCCACTGGGTCCAACTCTCAGCGCCTGAGACAGCCTGCCCATCAAAATGATCCGCAGCTGGACGATGAAGTGTTTTCCATATTCAACATCTGGCCGTAAGTCTGTTGAAAGGGTTATGGGTATCAATGTGCATCAGTATCATTCAGGAAGATTCACTCACAGTGATGCACAATTTACTGGCTTATTTTTTGCTTTTCTTCTGTATTTTTTTCCATCTTATTTGGGATTCTCCAATCAGTGTCCAACTTTCTGTTTCTATTTACCTGGAATCATTCTTGCTTTCTCTCTCTCTGACTCTTTCCCTAACTCTCACACACATTGTGCTCCATTAGTTCTCTGAGCGACACTGAAAGTCACATGTCTTATAAAGTAATACAACAGTGATATGGCAGTGATTGTAAAGTAATCCTGGCTCTGATATCGAACAAATACCTGAAGATACGGGATTCCATCAACTTCTTTTTTCCACTATAAAATCATAGTATTTTCAACAGATGAGCTTAGAGAGCAGAATGGTGGAAAGAAGTTAGGGAGGGATGAGAGTGAACGAGGTACACATTAAAAGGTTTGCACTGTTGTGTAAAACTGTTGATATTGTATATGTATATGTATTTTGTCATTAACATTCAGTATGTGTAAAAGTAACACTGACTATATGTTATCTGAAAAAGACACACTCTATCAAAATCTCACATGCTTCTTGGGACTACATTCCCTGAGTTGAACATGGTGTCATCTGATTATGTGATATAATCAGGGAAAAAATAAACACACAATGAGTCATTTGGGTGAATTTAAATGTATCCTGGCCAATCTGAACTGATAACAGGGCAGACTTCCACAACAGCTTTGAGTAGGAACTGACACGAAACTGCAAATTGTGTCTGGGACATACTGTATAACTGTCTTGGGTTTCAAAATATGTTGATTACAATTTATTATAGATTCATTTGTAACTATGATTATAAGTTTATTTTATTTGGAGTAAAACTGCTGAATATGTAGTTTACTTGACCTGACACCCTGAAATCCCACTGATAGTAATTATTCAGTGCTTATGAGATGTAGCTTCTAATTAATCATTCCAGATGATTCTTCACACTGTTCCAGCTGCCCGTTTGCATATCATTTAACAATGCTGGCTGGCCTAAAGATGAGTGCTCTTTGCTTACAGTGAGATATATTTGGCAAACAGCAGAGAAGAGTTAAAAAAAAAAAAAAAAAAAAAAAAGCAGAGACAGATGAGCTTAACACAGTGTTCTTGGCCTAAGAATATCTGTGGGCTACCTTCACAGACCCCTAATGTTCTTGGGATTCATATTTTCTTTGGCTAAAACAACAGGCTAGCAAAAGACAGGCAGAGACAGGTGTGTCTAGCTGTAGCTACATTCTCTTGGTATTAGGATATTACTGACCATTGCTACATGCCTTGCCAAAGATTACGGCTATCAGTTTTAGAGGAACTTTGGCAAATACGACAGACTAGTGAAAGACAGAGACAGGTGAGCCCACTTTAATACCCTTGGCTTTGGAACATCTTTGGCAAATATCAGAGGCAAGTAAGTGACAATGGCAGCTGCACGGTGTGTATTAGTACAGAGGATTTGCATAGGGCTGTGAATATCTGCAACTATAGAACAATTCTACCAAGTTGTAACTTTTCAAGCCAAAACTATTCTTGTAATATCAGTATGTGCCACATTTTGACTAGATTTATGGTGTTTAATTAACAAGCAGATCAACATAAGAGGTAATAGTTATTAATTGTTGGGTTAAGTTCATCATTATAGGGCTCTTCTTTGTCAGTGAGTTAGACATCTGTAGTATTAACTGTTGTTGACACATAATGTCAGTACTGGTAAAGCCACTGCCATCAAAATTATAAGATGGGGCTATAATGAGCCAGCCATACACTGAGAGATAAACACAACTTTAGTTATAGCTCACCCTCAAGGTCCACAAGCCTCCAGAACATACAAGTAATATTTATGTGAACATACACTGGCTTTAAAACTGTTTAATGATTTTCTTATACATTATTGCACACTAGTAATGTTCAGCTCCAACAGATTTAATTCCAACCAAAGTGAAAATATAGCACTTAGGCTGACTAATTATGCGACTGATATATTGTCACATTTCTGATATGATGAGAGGTCAGTAGTCCAGTATATGCTAAGGATAATAAAATTATAAATAAGTATTGATATGGACTAGAGTGTGTACAGTCTTTTTTGAATTCACAGCCATGCATTTAAAGAAAGTGTGACATCCAATTATGTGTTGGAAGTAGCCAATAGCCAAGTACTAGATTATAACATGCTATAGTTAATTGGCATCTCCGGTGCATGTGCATGAGTTTATGCCTGTGTTTCCTGGACATGTGACTGTGCATAAGCATCAATATATGCAAGTACAACTCTGGAATATTGTTGTCTCTATTCAAAGAACACAAAGTCATAATGAAAACAGATACCCTGACTCTACATAAACATCCCTCACCCAACCATTTGCCAGAGCACCCAGAGCCAACTCCCAGACTCAAAATAACTGAAGCAGCTGTCAGTGAGAAACCTCTTTGAGTGTGCATGATTATATTTGTCGCTTTGTGTGCATTAGTTTGTTAAGAATGATCATTAGTTCTGAGACAAACATTCAGTATCTACATATCTCCAAGTTTGAAGGAGCACTGTGGAGTTTTTTTGTGAACAAACAAAAGTAATCCATTCATTGACTCCAGAACACATTGGGCCAGATGCAAGAACATGTTTGTATTTTTTTTTTCTTAAATCTGTCATACTTTTTTCATGAGGTGGAATTTACGAGTGTGCCACGTCGGATTCATCAAACACTCGTATCACCAGGAAACAGTTGTAAATGACATTTATAAACATGATGAATCCCACCTGTTCTAAATGAATGCGTGTTCCCGAGAATAGTAAATTAACATGAATGACGCACCCAACATGCCGTTCTCATCCTCTGTTCAGATGATATCCTACGAAAATTTGTGCACTACTTTTCGTATGACATCATACGAATTTAAATACATGTAGTAACACGAGTGATCAGTGCGCCTGCGCAACCAAGTCTCATGGCAGTTCTTAAAATAGCCCCGAAATGTAATCTGTTGATTAAAATCCAGTAATCCACGAATATATTACTTTAAAAACATAAACGCTTTATTACTCAATATTTAACCAGGAAATTTTACCTCTGCTGTGTCTTCATAGGTCCCGGGAAGACCGGATAATTTACTGACGAATTTTACTTATATCCTCAACATTTCTACAGAAATGACCCGTGCTGTGAACGTTGTCTCGGCTGTTGCACACACCGTCACAGAAATAAAAAACTAAAATGATTTAACATGAATAAGATGCCAAAAATATCTCGCTAGGGGTGTCATCAGCCAGGGAGCTAAACTATAATTTCGATCAACAATATTTTTAATTAAATGAATAAAAGTAATTAATAAATAGTCAGTTTGTGTTGTGGAAAAGTAGGCCTAACTGTGGACAAGTCCCTTTGTAGTTTCAGCCGCTAATAGATATATTGTAAGCTTGCATTATATCATAGTTTCAATTGTCAATTTAAATGACATAAATATAAATATATCTACCTAAATCGTTAAATAGCCTACTACTTTATACTAAAGTAGCCTAAATACTTTTGGAAACAGAGTAAAGTCATCATGATTATGGCTTCAGAAGTGCAATTCAATGAACGGGACATAACCCATTACTCTGGGTCTGAACTACAGAGGAGCCAGGGGGAGCTTGGCTCTCCTCAATAAGACATGAGCGCCCTTGATTTGTGACTTTTTTTTGCGGAGGGGTTTCTAAAATACTGACAAAAATAATATATGGTCAGCCTGCAAATCGACATAATTAATTTCTCTTTAATGTGGTAGTCAGCATACAGTGATGTTACAAAGAAAATCCATGTCAGTTGACTCTGAAGACCAGAGGCAGTGGCATCTTCTACCACAAATGTTATGTTAGTGACAACCGCTGATGTTACACCTGCTGCCGGGACTGCTGTCAGCACAGACCTGCTATCACCCGGGATGACAACGCAGGACAAGCCGGCAGAAGAAGTTGGAGATGAGGGTAACAGTTCAACAGCTCGGCCTCTCCGTGTCTTATTTGTGCTGATAAACTAAAATAGGCTACATCACTCCGCAAAGTATAGCTACCGTACCATGCTTGGCTGTATTGTATCATACAGTGTTGTTTGGTCTTGATACCCGTATGGAGGTGTTATGTGTTCATTAATTAATTATCATATGTTGCCTATCCATACGATGTCAGCCCACCCCCCACCCCGGAAAAATTTGAGTTCCCCTAAAAGACATGATATCGTTGGCACACTACCATTAGACAATTGGACAGCAACAAGTCATGTTTTATTGCTTTGGAGAACAACAGGTTGGTTGTGCGTGACAGGTACGACACTCTTTGTCAATTGTAAATTTTATTCGTACCTTAGAGAAAATCCTTAATACGAGAAAATTGGTGAATCATTGGTGTTTCTTGCATCTGACCCATTGTCTGTATCGTTTAGGTCTAACAAACAAGCTGAATGCACTTCCTTCCTCATAAAGAAATCTGCTGCTGCAGCCTCTGTCTCTTAACAGGTCATTGCAGCTCCTGTCTCTTTAAGGCTCCCATCCCAATGAGCCCACTCTGTTCTTATGGGCAGCTTTCAGGAAGCCTGCTGAGAGGCAGCTGTATCAGGGTCATGTGAAGTTACTGCCAATGCAAACACAAGATTTCCTGCTTCACATTCAAAATGTTTAAAAAACTGAAATACAGGAGACTTTTATTGTAAAGAATTTCCAGGAAATTAAACCTGTTCCTCACCAAATAAGTAGAGCTTCATTAGCAGCACTAAAAGCCAGTTGATACAACAACATTTGGAGCTATTTGTTCAGATCAGTTAGAAATAATGCAGGGAGAGATAGTACAAGCAGAAACAATCACAGTGATGATGATGTTTGATGAGGATCTGCAGACAACTAGCACCCCTCAAACAGGTAAACTACTTATTTTACATTGCCCTGCTGTGTAATGGAAAGACAGTTACAGCATACCAGCTCAACTCAAGTCATAGCTCGGCATGACTACCCCCAAAACAATGGGAAAATGCCATAATGTTAGTGGAGCAGAGAGGTGAACTTGCATGCTGTGCATGAAGCAAATGACCATGTAATAAAATCCTAAACAATCCTACATTGGTTGGGGCTCAAAGTAGAAAAAAGAAAAGTAGAAACCGAGCATTCAGAACAGTCTGAAGCTGGTGCTTTTTGCTCACAGGGATTACTTTTACGTACATTCAACTCATTATTTGACGCTTTGGTTATATTATATTATTATAACATTACATATATACCTGGAAATAAGGAAAAGTATCATAGGTCCCCTTAAATCCTGCATTGTTTACATACATGTAGGCTACATGTCATTCTTCTGGGCCTTTGCTGGTGCATGGCTATGTTCCTTGTTACATCACAGCCACTTGTATTGTGCGTGTTACCCACATGCACAATACAAACAAATGGGATCCCACTCATAAAGGGTCAGAACACTCCACAAGGTACCTTTAACCATGTGGCCAAGGAGTTCAAATTAATGTGTGTACAAGACAGAGAGTGCTTAGGTGACCTTAATATCATTGCTGACTGATGTGAGTGTGTTTTTACATGTGCAGGGGAGGCCCGTACATCAATAACACCGCAGCAAAACAACAACACCCACTGCGTTGAACCACACATGCATAAGAGATATAAAAGCTGATTGTGTTTATCCATGACTTATTATGGCCTGTCCTTGTGGTGTTCTACATGAATGCATAACCTTCCCTATTATAAATGTGTGTGACAACTCCACCATTGAGACACTCAGTCACAAAGAACCAACCTGTCAAACACTATAATTATTCTATTTGAAGTCCTTTCAACAGAGTGAGATCTCCACTTTGATAAAAAGAGAAGTGGAACCAATTAACTCAGCATAACACAAAGCTGCTTCAAAACCTTTCTTCTTTGCCTGGTAGCTTGTTTGCTCAAATCATGCATTCATTCCCTATGTACTGTGATGTTCCTACGTATATGTGGATGAGTGCATCAGGTCAACTGTGTTTCAGTTTAAAGCTTTTAACTCCCTCAAAAACATAAAGACTTTGAGACTGTGCCATTACAACTGGAAGGCACTCAAATAAACACATGCACACAGGCCCATTAAATAGTCAAATCGGCTTCGAAAAGACTTTACTGTGGGGAATAAAGCATTTAGCCAGACACTGGCAGTTGACGTACATAACAGTGTAACACAAAGGTGGTTTTGTTGAGGTACTGCATGATTGGTTGAAATGAACAGTTTAATACTTTGTTGTACCTCTAAAGAGAATAATTACACTGCTAAAGAGCCTAATTTAAGCGTTGAAACTAGTGATTGCACTATATTAGTGGGACTGCTCCAGGACAAAACCATCAGCTTAGAGGAAGGATCTTTCTGGTTGTGCAAGTGTTCAGAAATGTCCAAATGTTAAGCTACACTCCATTGTTTTATGCTCTAAAGTACCTGATTAAGTTTTTTTTTTACCCACCAACTCACTTGTTTCCCTAACCATTTCTCTGTCCGTCCTACTCTGCTGACCCCTCCCTGAGAACCCTAACCCTGCACTGCAATAATGTCTCCTAGTAATTACATTTATATACTACCAATTAGTATTTCCAGTCATGTTTTGATGGGAAATGTAATTGCTGCCTGGTTTATTTTCCTTGGCAAAGTTGTTTTCCTAGCGTGGGAAGTGCGTCAGATACAATATGTTGGAATCAGAAGGAGGTGGTCGGTTTGATGTTGGTTAATTTCTGGAGAAATAATCAAAACTGATGGCCTTAACATTAACCTATTGCACTGTTGAGCTACAAAGACGACTTTCATGTTTTTGTGTTGAGAAATGTTAAAGATATTATTTAAAGAAATTTTCAATTGAAAGAACATAACCACCAGTTACATAAAACAACACAAACAACATAACAGCTTAGATAATTACACACCACAAAGACAATGATTCAAACACCATGCAACAACGTGGTTTGTCCAACGATAGAAAGCCTGAAAAAATTCTGCTTCGATTTGCATCCTGACTCCCACATATAGTTTGGTATAGGCAACAAAAGCACTCTAGTTTAGGTGTGGAAACGTGCACGGTGTTGGTTAAATGTTAATAAAGTGAACACTTCCTGTCTGGTGCCTAATAACACTATTGACTGTTTCATTTAAATAACAAAACAATACCACAATATTTCTCTAATCTTAACCAAGTGTTTTTAATAAAGATAATCACAAAAATATAATCATGTTTTAGTTGCACAGAGTGGGTTATTTAATTATTTACAATTTGCTCATATTTATTTGTTGTATATAATCTTAATTTATATAGAAGACAGGAGACAAAGGGAAGTAAAGTTGTCCATTGTCATCTGTTCTTTTTTACAGGAACCAAGGATGTCCAATGGAATGTGCCAAAACCAAACCAACAAGCCTTTGACAGTCTATTTGTGTTTCTCTCTCTTTCTGTATGTGTGTGTGTGTGTGCATGCATGCGTGTGTGTGTGTGTCTGTGTGTGTGTGTGTGTGTGTGTGTGTGTGTGTGTGTGTGTGTGTGTGTGTGTTACAAACACATGTGCTCCACATGTGACATGTCATACAAAGTAAAACAGTTCGCCTGGCAAACAAGATAGTTGTTTTTATGGGTCTCATCAAATTGAATTCAGATTGATACTGAAGATAAGAATGGAAAAATTATTCATTGAAAAGAAAATATTCCCAGAAACTTGACTACATTTTTTCCACAGCTGTGTGCAAGCAATCATAGTAAAACTTTATGGATATCTATGAATCTAAACATGTAGCAGTGATGTTTTAACATTCTTGCTTGGTGCCATCAAACAGGGTGATCCATTGTTTACAGAAACTGCATAAGTCAGCCAAGTTGATCAGAAACTGTAGGCCGTGGAGAATTCATCTCCATCACTGTTTATATCTCTTTCATCTCTTTCCATGCTGTTTCTTCCACTTGACTTCTTTGGATGTCTTTTAGCTCTTTCCATCCTCCTTTCTTTCCTATTTCTTTTTCTTTCACTATGTTTACCTCCCTTTCTTAGCAGGAGAGCTGCATAAACAAATACACACTTCCACTGACACTGTTTGACAGGAATCCATGAAGGTTCCAAAGGTCATGAACTAAAAGTTTGTGTTTTGAGAGCTATTATTGACATAACAATACAGAGTGCATTCCTAGGCAGAAGAACAAACTCTGGTAAGGAGTGTTAGTTTAAGTAAAACAACAAACACAACGAGGATGACACAATTTCTCAGAGGCCTCGTGATGTCTTCAGTGTTGTTGTTTTGTCTGACTAACAGTCTAAAATGTTAAAGTAGCTGTATGTCAGAAATATATTCCAAGAAATCATAAAATGGCCCTGATATGTCACCAGACATTAAGGAATCATGTTAATTTCAAACACTGATATCAATGGCATTAGTAGTCCAGCCAGAATATTCACATTTGAAAAACTAAGTGGCAGCCCACAAGTAATGTTTATGTTGTCATTTTGTGTTTTGGCCTGATGCGCCACCCACCACCAGTCAGACAACTCTACACCGCTCGCATCCCAACTCTCCCGGAAGTTCCGGGAGTCTCCCGCATATTGATAGTGTCTCCATGACGCCCGCAAATGAGACGTATTCTCCCGGAATCTTGAGTGAACGAGCAAGAGTGCACACTAGAGCGTGACAGCGCGCGTGTGTGTTTGTGTGACTATAAATGCAGCGTGTGTGAGAGCAAAGCATCCTTATAACTCTGTGTTGCCGCTTATTAGACCGATCGCACCCGATAGGATGACTGCCAGAACCTACTTTAAAAATTTGAAACAAGTTTTGTGAAAGGAGTAAGAGAATATCAAAGACATCTTTGATCTGCTTCTCCTCAGAGTGTAATCTCTGTAACATAATGCACAGATTTCTTGTTGCTCATTTGAACTCTTTAAATCTGTTTCTATGCAGCTTAGATCAGCTGAGACTCGTTGATCTGATGAAGGGAACAACAACAAACCTTCCCTGATGTGTTGGCACCTGTTGCCCGGTATTAACAATTTCAGCACTGATTGCATTAATATGTTTTCCACTGGTACGCAAGTCTCACAGATAGCTAAATGAATGTTGATGTGCAATGGTTGCTCTTGTAACCATGGTATTTGCATTCATGCATTTATCTGGCTTTACTTTATAGTTAATAAATCCTGGTTCAGTTCAAGCTTTTTTACTGGATGGAGAGGTTGGTCAGTGCCAGGATAATTTTGCCTGTTGGTCATCTAATCTAAAAAATAATTGTTGCTGGGACAAAATCTGCTTTATGTCAGCTTAAATGTTTCTTCTGTAGACAACTTTACTTTACAGAATTGCTCATTCTCGTCCTTCTCACATCTGCTGCCCATCTCTTTCCACCCATCCCTCCTCCTAAATCACCCCTTTATTTGGAAAAGCAATAACAACCTGTCTCCTTTTAAAATACACACATACAGACACCACATTGCATTGTTAGCATTTCTCTGTACCTTCTCACTGTTATCATTCCTTTTGCTATCTGAACCAGTGACAAACTCACTCAAAATGTGCAGGCAGAGAGGAAAAATGAAGAGAAGTGAGTGACGCCTATAAAAATTAACAGAAACAAGGGGACTAGATTGGTTCTTTCCATTACGCGTGTAAACCCATTAAAGTCCAGATGCTGACCTAGGCATGACACTCTTTGAATATACCATATGTCTAACTCATAGTGTCAATGAATGCCCAGCATCAAACAGAAAACCTTAAACTCTGATATTATTTCTTATTGTATGTGGAGTCTGAAGACAGCACTGGGATTATTGTCACTCTTCTGGGCCCTTTAGTATCCTAGTAAAGCAGAAGATGGAGCCAGCTGTCCCCAGAGAGGCTGCCTGGTCGCACATCCTTAATAATGTAATACTGCCTCTTAATGAAACAAGCCCTACCATGTGTTTCCAATAGGGCATTAATCAACCCTTCAAGGGCTGATGTCTGCCCCAAAGCACAGAGCGATACAGAACAGATAATCCTTTAACTGGTCTCCCAAACAAGCGCACCCTTACATGAGATTTGTTCAGTTACACTGGCACTTGGCAGCTCTTTTGGCACCTTAATTGAAAACAAAAGTATAGGACAGTTTTAGATCTAGCTTTGGTTGTCACAACATTTGAAAAACACTGACAATGAAAAGATTAATGAGTGTTAAAGGGACAGTTTGACATTTTAGGAAAAACACTTATTCCTTCCTTGCCATGAGTTAGATGAGAAGATCGAAACCACCACCAGGGAAAAAAATATGTGCAAATATCAAATGACTACCTGTGGTTTTACAAGATGTAATATGCTGGACTGAACAGATTTGTTTTACCTTTGGACAGCAAGGCCACTGGAGCGCCTTCCTTTTATGCTAAGCTAAACTATGTAGCATCATATTAAATGAGCAGACATGAGTCATCCTCTCATCTTCCTCTAGACATGAAAGAGAATAATCAGATTTCCCAAAATATCAAACTATTACTTTAAGTGACGTTATGGTGTGACAGTAACAAATAATATGTTTGACAGGTTTTTGTTATGTGAAAATTGTTGCAAAGCAGCATAGTCATATCAACCTCTTTCACCATGCCAAACCAAAGATGAAATTTTGGATCTATTAACCACATTTCTAATGCAGCTTTATAAGCAGATGGTTAGTTATATTGTTTGACTATATAAACCATGAGCCAGAGTTTGGATCATTTCTAAATACAAATTGTACTTGCCCTAATCTGTTTAAAACTAATGATTATAAAAATGAATCACTAAGAAACCTTTTTTGATGTTTTAGCCATTTGCTGAGTCAGGCAGTGCTGCGTATTCAAAATATAAATAGATTCAAGTATGAATCAAATGACTGCTACTGTCCGCTGCAAAAACAATTTCATTTTCAGTGGCTGCATATGCTCCAAACTGCTGTCAGCAAAACTTGGTGACCTTATTCAGTGTAAAAACCTTGGCCATCCATCGGAATGTAAATTCCCACTTTGACAGGTAACTTATCCATCGATGACCTTTCGTCATTTGTTATTTGAAGAGCTGCCCCCCTCGTCTTAATGAAGAGTTTGATCGTAGTTCTCTCTTTCCACACACTGACCTTGAGTTATTATAAGCCCTGTGGTGCTACGGTATGTGTTTTCTGCCCACCAACCAAAAGAAAACATCTTTATTCTGTCATCATTTGGACACAAATTAAAGGACACACTCAGTTAGCCTCAAATGAGGGTTAGGGTGAAAGAAAGATGAAAACTGATATTGAGACAGAGAAGAAAAAACACAACAAAACAAAGACAAAGAGAAGAAAACTGAGTATTTTATTACTTTAGTCAGTTTAGTTAATTCTACCTCTGCATGTATGGTATCCTGCATATCCGCTCTGTCTTTCATGATGACGAAACTAAAAGGACAAGTGTGGGAGCTCTGAACATCTCGCAGTGTTTAAACAAAAACACACATGCCTACAAGTGCTGCCAAGGAACCAGACAATTCAAACCACATGAGAACCAATATGAATCTAGACACACACACACACACACACACACACTTAAACACAACTGCTTGTGATAAATCAGCTCCACTGTACAACAGGATTCCACCAAAATACTAAGGAGTAGACCTTGGGGAACAGGGGGTGGTCCACATGTGTGATGCTCTCACTGTGATTTCAGTTATTCCTCTTCCCTTTAAGGAATGTTAGATCAGGCAGAACTAATGGTGGTGCAGTGTGTTAGAGCTAAGATTAACTCCTACAACAACAGTGAACATCTGTCTGTATGCGGGACGTCCGGGGTTGAAAGGGGAAACATGGACAAATTTGATGCAGAGATGGATTGTTTGGGAATGTTTTGAAGGGAGTATATGGATCCTGTGCTGTCATAGAGATAAATGGCTACCCATTCACATTCACACGTTAAATCATTGGAAAGTGAAGTGGCTTGGTTTTGGCTTTATAGTCCAGTACTACACACACACACACACACACACACACACACACACACACACAGTGTGAGTATGAGCTCATGACTTACTTTTGCAGGTTAAGACTTAGGTTGCCATTGCAGCTTTTGATCTTGTTCTGAGCCTCCAGGTGGTTCATTCCCTCTGTGGCAATGCCGTCAATGGACAGAACCATGTCTCCAACAGCAATACCACCTTTAGCTGCCTTTCCACCATCTGTCAGCTTCAGAAAACCAAAAACAACACAGATTCAATTATTTATTTAACCATTACAGTATCACAGTCATTAAGTCGGGTAGGTCAAGGTGATGTGGGAAGTACACACTCATTCTGTTCTATTCAGCTACAAAAGTGTTTGGACAAACCTAATGAAAGGTATGACTATTGGTACTTTCACAAAATATTTACACAATTAGATTTTTGATAAATAATCATCAGTAATTTGGATATAATGACAAAGTGGGTAAAGGCAAATAATTGAACAGCTAGAACAGTCTGGTACAGTAAGTTCAAAAAATTTCATAATTTTACTTTAATGCAGCCTTCAAAACCAGGAAAAAACAACACTTATGCCATATCACGATATTAAAATATATCCAAATTATATGACGATATCTAGTCTCATATTACGATATCGATATAACATCGATATATTGCCCAGCCCTATTCCTGTATGTTCATTGATGTGTGTCTAATAGCAGGACCCTTCATCTTTGAGTTAACTACCGACCTTCTTTAAGACCTGCTGCCATACTGGGCTTACAGCTTGTTAGTGAAAATATCTCAAAAGGTCTTTTAACCACAGCATGTTTGAAAAAAGCCATAATGTAGTCTTTGTGTCAAATATCTTCACTACCTTATATCAAGTAGTTATTTCTAATTGGTAGGTTGTTTGATGAAAATTATGGCAAAAAACACGAATCAAAAAAAAAATCAATCAGGAAGATTGCAATTGGAACATTTATTTCCTATGCTGTGCACACACACTTGCAGGGAAATGACACCTATTTTTTTTTTTTTTTTTTAAACTTACAACTAAAACGACATTTTGAATGCATATTTGGTTAGGTGAACAGTAAAAAATTAAACTACGAAGAACATAGTGATGATCTACTAGTGGAGCATGATTGGGAACCATATGGATGTTGACATAAAGAAAGCAGACACTGCAGGTCTTTTCTCCTGACTGAAGAACCAAATTTCAACAGCAGCAGTAATGTAACTAAAATGTCCATGTTTCAAAGCAATTATGACATTATACTCCATACAAAACACTGTTTAAAAGGTGACAAATGGCTAATGGGACTCTACATGGTGTGGATGCATACCAGTTTTATGGACTTTGAGGAAACAGCAATTACAAGCTAGACAACTCTTAGCTTGCATGCTTCATAAAATACACACACACTCCATTTCTCATGTCTGTGTTTTTTCAGTGTCTTCCATGATATTGTGTGGGTATGGTTTTTAAGTATCTGCATCTAAACAAAGTTTAATTGCAGCTTCCCCTAGGCTGGGGGAAGTTGGTTAATTTGAAACAGATTCAACCCACACAAAAGAACCCACGTTGAACAGCAGGATGAGTATTTGATACAAACCCTGTTGTTCAACATGCACAAATCCTGTACTGTATCAATTCTGCTCTTGACATTACTGTTGAATATCTAATTATAATTATGCAATGGAAACAACTAACATTTTCCACACCCATAAGTAACCCACTGTTGTCTGTGTATTTGGGAGCAATGCTGAACATATTTTGTAAACAAGAGTTGGAGAAATGTTGCGAGGCAACAAAGCATTTAACAAGCACACAAGTGGGCCTGAGTCCACACCAAAATAAAATCTAATTGGATTAAATGTGTAATTATGTGCTCTCTATATTTGTGCACCATGCATCATGCCGAAATTAGCCCTGTTTCTTTCTTTGTAAAGTTGAAGTATGTGTGATCATGTAGATTTATATAGATGGGATATATCTGATCTTTAAGAAATGAAATATATTGTCTTATGGGTGAAAGATTTAGGAGAAAAATTAAATCAAATTCTGTTTATTTACTGCAAAATAATTCTGTAAGGTGAATTTTGTCCAAAATACAAAACCTAATGACCTGAAATACAGTATTAGCATCTGTTAGTGGGTATTTTATTACTTGAACCCAACAGAGAGGGCAATCACTGTATCAGCATGTGACATATAATCCAGAGCCATTCTTATCAGTAGACAAAGGGAAGATGGTGACAAATTTGGAAATGTGCGTGGGATGTAACACACTATATCACTTATCTTTTTCCCATGACCTTTTTCCTGGGTTATTACAACAATTCACTTTGATAAATGAGCATACACTGTAAGGGGTCAAACAACTTCACCTCATGTGGTCAAACACAACTTGGCTTTGTATGTTTTTATGTCAATAAGATGGCACTGAGATATTGTTTTGACATTGAGTCTTTAGGGAACAAAACCCCACTGCAGCTGTAGTTCTGACCATTCTTGGTCACACATGGACACTGACTACTCGCTCTGTGAAGTGGCACTTACTCTTTCAGCTGACAAGTATCACTTCAAATGTAGCTATTGAATTGGGTGCCTTTCCAAAAAATGTGTTTCTGCTGAATATAAAACAAGAGTTGAAGGATTAGAAAGTGTATGTGTAGATGTAGAGATGTCTTTTGTGTGTTACACCCCCCTCTCTTTCTGTTTCCTTTGCTTCAATCTTTGTCTCTCATACACACATGCGTGTGCACACACACACACACACACACACACACACACACACACACACACACACACACACACAAAGACAGACAGACATAGGCAGGGCTAATAAAAGAGGTTCTGCTAACGGATTAGTGTTAAGGCTCTGTGGCCCCAACCTTTTATAGCCATATTAGCCCAGCACACGCAACATCACTCACCACCTTTCTCAACCACAGAGGGCAGGAAGAAGAAGGTAATGAGGGATGGACTTGGCATTGATTACAATTGTGTGCATGGAGAGGAAGGGTGAAAAACACCGCTACTGAGTATCCTGAATCCGTGGGCTCTTTATTCTGTACATTTTGACATATATACCAGTGGTGCATGTATGCTAACCACTGGCAGTGTTATGAACAAAATGCTCACTACAAAATGGTTTCCCCCCAATCAGTGTTGCCAACTTGGCGACTTTCTCGCTAAATCTGGCGACTTTCCAAACCCTCTTAGCGACTTTTTTCCTCAAAGGCGACTAGCGACAAATCTAGTGACTTTTTCTGATGTTATTGGAGACTTTTCTGGTGTTTTTGAGACTGAAGTATAGCTCTGCAGTTACTGTCCTCAACGAGCAGCGGGTGCTGCCGTGAGTCCCTCCCCCGTCCCAAAGCACGCACAGGCAGTCAGGTTCACAGTAGCCTCGCGCAGCAGACACAGCTGCAGTCAGAGCAGAGAGGAGACCCACACCACTCCGCATCCAGACTGCAAAAAAATTGCGCAATTCCACCCCGCATTACAGTCTTTTGATTAAATGTAATATTCTGACATTTAACAATACAGAACAAAATTGATTTAAATTTAATAAACAAACCAATAATCAACATAAGAATATTAATTTGTAGTTTCTAAACATATTTAGGTTTTTTTGATGTTATTCCTCTCTCCTACAGCGTCCATTATAATTACACGCAAATCTAAAATTATGCAAATTAGGTGATGACGTCATTTAGCGACTTCTAGCGACTTTTAGGACAGCCAATAGCTACTTTCCTTACTGAGGAGTTGGCAACACTGCCCCCAATTACTGCTCTGTTTCTGCCCCCTATAACAGCAACAGAAACACACGTGACCTTAAGAAACACTGAAACACTTTAAATCGAATTCCAAAGATCATTAAACTGAAATCTAAACATTGTGCATGCTGCACTTCATGATGATGTGGTGTAAATGACAACAATGAAATTAGTTACTCGTTTTTGTACATCAAAGCAACTTGCATTCAAATAACTAGGTGCGATGCTATACAATAGAGTAGAACGGCATTTTTAATTTAAGTATTTAAGCTGTATGCCTTAATTTCATATACGTTTTAAAGAAATCGCCCTTGTTACAAGGAAAACTGATTTGAAATGCAAACATTTGTTTTCAATCACAATGATTAAAACGATTT
Source organism: Scomber scombrus (assembly GCF_963691925.1). Lineage (NCBI taxonomy): Eukaryota > Metazoa > Chordata > Actinopteri > Scombriformes > Scombridae > Scomber > Scomber scombrus. Next base: position 17,802,283 of record NC_084973.1, read on the forward strand.
CAGAGCTCAAAGTAGTCTCAATTTTCACATCAAAGACATAGAAAGAAATCATTGAGAAAATCAGAACCAGAAATCTAAATAATCTATCTGTGCAACAAGCCAAGCACTACAACTTTCTCAGGATATTTGATTTATGGGATTGTTACTTGGGCCATGACCGAAAACAGCAGCTTTAACACTACCCGCATGTCTACTGGAGACTAGTATGCAGACAACACACACACGCATACATGTATATGGTGTTTCATCAAACACACTCTCTGACAGCAGCTGACTTGAGCTCCAAATGTGCAGAGACATCGGTTAACACTTGACCACAGCGTATAATAATATCTTCCCAGGAATCCCTTTGATGAACCACTAATACAAACATCCAAACAGTGAAAAATAATTAGTAAAACAGATAACAAGCACTGTCAACGATATGGAATAAGAACAGAAATTTTGCTTAACTTCTTTCATGATCTTTCATTTGCAACAACAGGGACTGTGGCTGCTTTGGACAGAGATATAATAGAGTTTAAATCTGCTGTAAAGCACCACCGAATTATATTTTCTATAATAACATGGATGAAATGATAACTTCTGATGTCAAAGGTGTAAATCATAGTAACACAGCCATAGAGAATTATCACTCAACTCAATGCATGTCCACCTTTACTGCAGCTCTACAGAGCTTTTTAGCTTCTGTTAGCTCATTGTTCATGTTGCATGGCCTGCAAATTCCTCTCTCATCAAACCCACTTCCAATGGCAGCAGCAAGCAGGTGTTTTTAGAAAACAAGTGCTGATAAACCAAGTGTACCAGAACCAAACAGCAGAAACACATATTAATTTCTTTTTTTTTTCAGCAGTTGGTGATATGGATGGATACCAAACTTTGATGCTGTTATGGCAGCGACCAAATTGCTTCAATACTGTCGAATGCCTTGTCATTTGGTGCCAAATTTCGATACCCAGGGGGAGCAAAGCTTTCTGAAACATCTGGCTGTAGCTTCTCAACAAAAACAGCAATGGAGGAGGCAGCAGCAGCATCCACAGCCGCTTCTTCTGAAACAGGTTGTGCTAAAACATGTAACCTGCAGATACGGAAAGATGGTCGTTTGACATCATAACAGTAGTGGTTCAGCAGCAGCTGGTGAATGGCTGACAACAGTGTCTTGTGAGGCTTGACTAACGTTAGCAAACATTAGCTGTGGACTCCTGTGTTATGTTCAGTGTTATCGTCAAATAGAGACTGCTCTGCAAGTTTAGCAGCTGTTAGAAAGGTGCCAAACCACAGCTGTTTTGATGTATCTGATATTTTAATACAGCTTTGTCTTGTCTTACCTGCAGGTCACATGTTTTGTTCCAATCACCTGTTAGTGATGAAGCTGCTGTAGACACTGTTGCCACCACTTGCTTCTTTTTGATCTGTTAACCTGGCTAAATAAAACTATTTTTGTGTCATTCAGGAACCGGTATCAACTTTATGGTATCAGTACAGGTACAGGTATCAAAAATGTTTGAACAATACCCAACCCTACTTGGTGAAGACAAGTCAAGGAAGGAAGGAAGGTATGATTATCAGATGTCAGAAAGCCTACATTTGAATGTTAATGTTACTCTGTATCGGCCAAATGTGTAATTACAGTACTGTTCACAACTGCAAACATCATTAAAAGTTTATAAATATATAATCCCGAATCAGTGTCTTTAGGATGGTGTTGAGATATTCTGCCTCCAGGTGGCCCAAAACATTACTTAATACAGCTCTAACTAAATGCTACAATGTACAAAAGTCAGCATGTTGTTTTGACATCCACTATATGGATTCAACATACTGCCAATAACTTATTAAATATTCATGTAAAAAAGTGAAATGGGGAGTACTTGTGTCAACACTTATGCAAAAGAATGAGAAACACACATGCAGTGTGTTAAAGTCTTCACAGCTGAACTTGCCACAATGCTTCCAGCAAGTCAGTTTTCAACACATAAACTGTTTGATTTGAGTGCTTTCCGAAAGAAAAAATCTGGTTTCAACACATAGTAATAAAACCTTGCAGGAGTGCTTCAACATTGTCTGGTTTGAAAATGCACTGACCAGTTTGAGTGCTTTGAACAATGCCTGCTTTCAGCACAAGGAGTGACAGAGATGACAGGCAGATGGTTCACATCACGCTATGACTAAAACACTGAGCAGGAGACACAAATACTTGAACTGTACCTTGTAGAAATGTTTATTTCAGATCTTGTTGTGTCAGAAGCAGAGATGTCCAATAGGTTGTTTTTACTGTGATCTGACAGAAAATAATGGTATGTTTGAATCCCATGCGGGAAACAACATACTGATGCTCAAGAAAAGGCTCAAGAGCAATTTTTCTAACAATATAATCGTTATTAAACACATTATTGTTTATTGGCCAGCTCAAGAATAACATAACTACAGCGCTCTTGACCTCTAAGCAAGAAAACCACTAAATAATAACAAGGCCATTTTATGAGGAAGCAGACACAGATTAAAGTGTAGTTAGACATAGCGGAAGAAATAAAGGGTGAGGGAGATTTATGAAAAAGGTAAAGACAGGGGGCACTAGGGGAGGTTAAACCTCCCCAAGATGATCATTGAACTATTATGCTGAAGTTTTTTGTGAATGACTTGACTTGCTGATTGTTATTTTTATGCAATAGGTAACAGGTTATTTTGGTGAGAGAGAGTGAGCAAGTGAGAGAGACAGTTGAAGCCTCTACTTACTGATTATAACAACTAAAGCAAGCAGCACTTCAATCATTTCCTGAATTTGTTTTGCCTGTCTGTGTATTTTGGTTCCAAGCCCAACACACGCACGGTGAACAGGTGGGAGGAGAGGAGCAAATAGGTGGAGGTATTTATTCAGATGACGCAGTGCAAAGCAAGTTACTGGTGATGATGTACTGAACATAGCTGTCTCAGAACCGCATTGGTTTCTGTAGCAATGTCAGTCCACTGGCACTTCAGTGATTTTATCAACAAGAGCAAACTAAATTATTTTAGCAAATGCACAGAAATAGCAGAATAATGTTTAAAATGTGAAATTCTGTATATTTCATCAAACACTCCCCTGTGTGTTTGATGAGGCTGAGACTGAACGAAATAGCAGAAAGAGAGGGAGGAAGATTAAGAAAGTGCAGGAGACAGAAGCACAAGCAGACATCACCTCAACTCACCTTTATGGATCCATCTATTTTATGGACCCATCACTAACACACAGTAAACTGTGTTAAGCAACGTTCCAGTCGAAATTTATAGTCCTGAATGAAGTAAATCATGCGGTTATGTCAGCACTATTGTGGAAATACCTGAAACAGGATCAAGTGTTCATCTGACAAAATCCACCAGTCTTTCAGCTGTGCAAAAAGTGCATTTCACTTCCATCTTTTTGTCTGCTGTTGGCAGACTGGCTGAAGGTTAAAAGGTAAGTTCTTGAAAATGATGATCAGACCAATGAATCTAAAACCCACTGCACCATTAATGTATATAGAAACATACAATACACCTTACTGACATGTCTAACAACCATAACATCAGCACACAGAAGTTAAAATGGGTTTAAAGAATGAGAACACCATACGCCATGATACAATAATATAAAAGAGAGACTGGAGGAACATATTCAATAAAGACTCTGAAGATTATATTTTTCATAGAAAAGGCAGCACTCCAACTGCCATCAATATAGCATATCAATATAATGTATTGAGCAGGTTTTTTAGGGCTCTAAATGATTGAACGTTCCTGTAATAGTGTATGCATATGTGCGTTTGTGCATGTGCATGTGTAGTCATGCCTATCCTGATGCTGGCACACAAACACACATACTTTCAATCTAATAAAACCATCTGAAAATAATGGTTTCTTTCCCTAAAACTGCACGTTAAAGACAGAGACCATAATAATAAAAAGCTATATCGTATTGGGTTCCCATGGATAATTCACTGCAGCTATGGCTGCCAAACCCACAAAAACACATTGTGCACATTACACATAAGGCTTTACACATGAGATTGAGAAATTTGCAAAGAACTGGTTACAAGGAGCCTCCCCGTTCAACCATAATCCAGTTGATACACGCTGATAGGCATTATATTATTTATATCAAAAAAGTACTAATACTAAGTTGTTTTAGACACCAGTAAAACCAGGATTTCCCTAAAAAATTAAAATAACAATTAAAGAAATTGTGCTGAGTCAGTGTGGTGTATCTTTTTTTAGTCCGGTGGATAAGTTGCCAAAGAAAGACAATACATTGTGTGCACTAAGAACAAACCTTTGTGACCAAATTCTTAAGTAATTTTTGGTTGTGCACGATTGCAGCAGACACGGCAGGTCGATTGTGTATACCAACAAAATAAACACTTTCACAATATAATTCCTGTCATATTTTTGAGTTTCACAAAATGCAAGTAATAAAGGTTGGTCATTTCTTAACATAGTGATGTAACAGAGGGCAATATTGTTTAAAAAATCCCACAGGACCAGCATCAACTAATCCACATCATTATTTTGTGTAGTAAAAGCTAACAGCACTTTGCTAAACTAGAAGCAAACAAGCCAGTATTCACAGCCAGACTCAATGATGTGATTGTCATGGTGCTGAGGGACTGGAAGCATGAGCGGAGCCGGTGGACACACATTTAGGAATACAGCCATATGAGCACAAGACTGAATTGTTTTTACTCCAAATGGAAACACAGCAAGTTACTTGTGCCTCATCAGTGTCACACACCTACAACACAGAGGGTGTGAATAATGAAAAAAGAAGGTGATGATTAAAGTTTACAGAATGTGCCATGTTTAATGTGTGTGCAATACTTTCTAATATCTTGTAGTCAACATCTGAAAAGAGAAATCTGGCCAGAAAACAATAAAATTAGTTATAGATTAAATTATTTTCCGATTATTTTCTGAACAAAACTACATGAGTATTATTACTCACTGCTTTTAGAGTAGGTTTGTACCTCAGAGTTCAGTGAAGGCATGAAGGTGAACAATATCTTAAAACCTGATATTTAGATTACAAGGAAAGAGAGACTCATTAGCACCTGTAAGGTCCTTAAAATAAGCAATCCAATTCAGAATCAAATCAGCAAAGTTAGCAAACAAAAATGTAAACCCATAAATTTAGGAAAGGGGGAGTTTATATAGCTACTGACTACTGGTGTTAATTTGATTCTTCTTGTATCCTAATATATGGACAGCTTCTGTAAACAGCAATATAAAAACTTCTCAGGCACCAAGTGAGCAACAGGCATTTATAAATGACTAGTTAAAAGTTGGTCGAATTATAGCCATTACTAGTTTGGTCCTCTATTCGGCCAGGAGGCACAGATGGGTCTAGGCTTCATTTCACAAGGTTAAAACAAAGGCTCAGTAGAGAAGTAAAAAGACAGCTTCTGCTCTTACACACAGTTTTCTTTTGTGTCTCTTGGACTTCTTTACCACAGTCACTTAAATCATATCTATGTCAGTCTCTGTATTCAACAAATATTATAATGAATAAGCATGATACCAGCCATGAGCCCTGTATCCTGAGAGGAAGACAGAGGAGACATGGCGGGAGAAGTAGCCGCTGTGGAAAATTCATTATAGCCACATTAAACAATAGGTTATTCAAGTCTCTTCATTGTGAATTCACTAAAGTACATGTTATGACCTGGCTGTGCTGTTCTGCCACGGTTATAAAACTTCTCTGGCCTCAAACAATTCAGTTCATTCCAGTCACAATAAAATAACCTTTTTAAGAACCAGTGTTACTCAAATTAACATATTTAATGACATGTGGTAAAGGTATTATGTCAGTCTTTCAAAATCGTATCTATTGGCCATTAAACAGATAAAATAATTAGTTACATTACCATCTCAAGGCTACAGTAAATGATGATAGTAATTATGATGTCCTAAAATTGACCACTATGGATAAGCTGCCTGATAAAATCCCTCCTAAGGTGTGTTTACTATGAATCAGTGATACAGCCTTTCAAATGCTGTAACCTATTTCAATACCTCAAATGAAGTAAATTATCACTCAACTCTATTGTAACAAACATGACCCTTTCAGAAAAACTGTAAATGCTTTTTACTACCAAAAGTATTTTAAGTGTGATTTTCGTTTCAGCATGGTTCTTGTATTGGCATGTGAGACAATGACGGGGCTTTTACAATGGATTATTCAGTCCATTACCGGTGAAGACAGAAATGCCTTAGTGAGGTCACCGGCATCAGATACTTTCAACACCCAATGTGCACAATCTCTAAATTCATCACCTGTATACTAATACACACCAGCCGGACAAATTCAGAAAATTAAAGATATGACAATAAGCCACAGAGAATGAGCTCTGGGACTATTTCACTAAGATAGATAGCTACTCAGAGGAAAGTATGTTGGAACTTGTTTTATTGAGATAGATTTTTTAGTATTATTAAGTAATATAGAGGAGCTGTCAACTGGCTCTCGTCTGATATTAAAGTTTAAAACATGATGCTTGCAACAATATATTTTTGAGACTTAGTGATACACTGTTAGTGCGAAAGCAACATATGGCTACATTTACATTACAGGCCTTAATGCGCAGTTCCGATTGTTTAGTTAGAGCTGAATTTTCTTTTTGGTTCACTTTCATGCTTAAGAGACTTATATTCAGCTCTGGTTTGAACACTATTGAGGTCCTAAACTGAAATGTGAGCCACATGCATACAAGAATATTAACAATATTGTCAGTTCTGCAAAAGTCATATCATGAACATAGATGAAATGGCTGAGCTAGCATACATGTCCAGGGTTATTTGTTATTTAGGTCGGCAGACCATACACATGCTGACCATGAGAACAAGAAGGTTGTGAGGTGCCACCACTGAATGATGACATCTCGCAATATGCACATGCGCAGAGAACTGAGATGTTAAAAAGGTCCACCTGAATTCTGATCTAACTGTTCTTACAGTGGTTGCATAGCCAGAGATTGGATTTGAATCAAATGTAGAACCACATACGTATGCACGTTGCCAAAATATAAAATGAAAAAGAACTGATTTGGTTGGTCCAAACTTCTGTGAAAAAAGGGCGATCTGTGTCCCCTTCCCCCTCAAAAAAAAAAAAAAAGGACTTGGGCCACTTCAGCATGTAAGGGGCGGGGACAGAGAGAGTCAGAAAGAGAGAAGAAAGAAAGAGACTATATATAGAACTGAACAGACTTTGAAATAGACCCATCACTGTGGTCAGTTGTTATTATCGCCTCTTGAAAAGCATCTCTGGGGAAGCAGGGGGCAACCATTGCTGATGTAGTTCCAGGAACTGCATTTTTCCATGAACAGGTTTTAACATAGATAAGCTGTCCGCTCTTTCTGCTGTAGTTACAGCACTGACAAGTGTGATTACTTCAAAACCTGTTTTTATCAAGTTATAAAAATATAGAACTCTAGAAAAATGATGCAACTGTAGTTCTTTCAGATGCAATATTATGGAATAAGAACAGAATACTGAAAACAAACATGTACCTGTAGTCTGTCATGTCATTTCTGAAATACTAAATTCATGCTGGTCAACATTCAGCCCTGACAGAGGAGCTTGTAAAACAGGGCCACAGCTCTGAGACCAGTTTTTCTCATGAGTGGGTGTGGTCATGGCAGCTGACCTGTGAGATGATGCATCTATTCTTAGGAGCTTAATGCACATGCTCCCCTGGCTGACTCCGCTTAAATTATTTTAGCAGTGAATCCTGTAAATGGGCTGCCCTCAGAAGGCTTTAAATATTGATTCACTGTGTAGTAAATGTAACTGGGAATAGATGGCAGATATTTTCAGTCTCTTCAAATGAAGGACCTTGCTCTTGAAAATCCCAGAATCAGTAAATGGATTTTAACAAGAAATAGTTTTAATGGGAATTAACAGTAACGACACTATTATCTCTTATCATATTATCTCATAAAATCATTTTAACAGAAAATGAATTAAATGTTTGGTTACAGATTATAGCTAAAAACTTACAGCATCAACTACCACCACTCTCTATCAATCAGCCATTTGTCCCTGAGCAAAACCCCTTACTTGTGTGCTCATAGAAAACCAGAATGGTGAAAAGCATTAGTTAAATTGTAAATTGTATTTGTTATTGTTATGATTGTGTATAGAATTTTGGCAAAGGCTGCAGAACAAATTCAAAATAAATTAAACTGCAGCCTACCAATACATATATTTGAAGAAAACTAGCAATACTTCTCCTTCACGCACACTGGCTGACTTTGCTAAAAAATCAGCCAGTGTGCATTCCTTTCTTTGCCAAATGTTTCCTTTTATGGACAATGTCAAACTGGGATGCCGTGGTAAAATGTTTCATTGGCACTTCGAGGAGCAACACCGTCAATCTTGGCCTGTTATAAAACTGTTTTTCTATACTGTAAAAAGCAGACAAAAAAAGAAAAAACCAAGTAGTGAGTATAATTTGCATAAACAGCAGTTACTGGACAGATAGCGGAGGATGTATGGTCGTGGTTACAACTACTTGACCCCATGATGCAATACTGGTACAGTGTGATAATACCGCAGCTGTGACTAGGGCCATCAACTAAAAACACAGTATATTCACATACATCCACAGTTTAGCAACAGCAGCTGTTAGGGTGAGTGTGGTTTGGCAGTGGTGCTGCATTCTCTAATAACCGATACTCTGTGGTCCCTTCTTAGAACCAACTCTATGGTTAGGCTGGCAGTGAGCAATCTATGTGTGTTTGTTGTGTTTAAGTGTATATGGGCATATGTGGGTATGTGTCAGTGATCAGTGGTCAGAAACCATGCCCTTTATCATCATAATCTGGATTTAATGGGTTGGATAAGATTAGGGTCTGGCTTGATCCTTGTATCTACACTGAAAACTATACTACCAGTAAAGAGTTTGGACACACTTTCTCGCTCAAGGGAATGGGAAGATGCATCCAAACTTTTGACTGGTACTGTTAGGAGTGAGTCATGTCCTAGATCTAAGAAACACATAGAGGGAGAGAAACAAGTCGGGAGGTTTGAGAAGTGACAATATGACAAGAATGAGGAGGGCAGAGAGACAAATCTATCCGGCTGTTAAGTCTGACGTCACGCACGACGAAAATTCTATTTCCGGGTCCAAAGGCATCGATTAGTAATCAACAACAATGGCGGAACCCGTGAACCTTTTTACGATCACCTCTTATTGTAGTGACATGTCTGTGAGAGTGAAAAAGGGACTGAATTCGTATAATTCCAATAGAGTACAGGGTGTAACTGTTCTTCCTGATGGTTTAATTAAGGGCACTGTCCAGGCATCAATGAAAAAGAAAGTGTACAAAGTTGAGGTGAGTTAGCGGTTAGTTTGCACGTTCAATCAATCAATCAATCAATCTTTATTTATATAGCGCCAAATCACAACAAAGTCATCTCAAGGCACTTAACATATAGAGTAGGTCTAGACCATACCATAGACTGTATATAAAAGGACCATACTCTTCAGGTTTAACTTTAACCGTTTAAAACACGCTGTTCTGCCAACAGGACAGGTCGGAAGTTGTGAGGTAGCGAAAGTTCTTCTGAATGTTTTAAACACCAACCCTTAAACATATATATTAATGCCATACATTGTTAGAAAGCTTAGATTGCCCTCATTCATTCAAGACCACTCACGAATTATATGGTTGCTCACAGCCGTAATAGTATAAGCGGCTAGCCACTCAGCTAAAGTAAGAACAGATAGATAGATTGACAGCAGTTTGAGGATGGATTTTTTAAAGTGCAGATACGTGTTGAGAATCAGGCAGTCGCAAAAACGACAACTTGATGTCGTTTTTTGATTCAGATCTGTTGAGACAACACGGGACACAACACTGTGGCATACTGCACAAACGGAGCCGCTCTGGGGATTGGACCCGGAAATAGAATTTTCGTCATGCGTGACGTCGTGACTTAACAGCCGGATAGATGACCTGATGAGTGACATCATATGTTTGTGTCACATAGGCTGAGGCTGTCATCAGTCTTTAGTTGCACTTAGCCTATAAGCCAAGTGTAGTGTATACAGATTGATTTCCATGCACTATATATCATGTCACCTTACCTTCAGTCACATTCTCCCTCTCCTCTGCTAATCTCAATTTCTCTTCTCTTAGTTACACAATGCTCTCCCTCCACTCAGTATAAGTCTTCCCAAACCGACGCACTGCTGTTCTGTTTTAAATGTATTTTGTTTGTTTTTTTCAAAAATAAATAAATATTGAGCCTTAATGAAGATGTATCATTCTTTTTGTGATTTTCAGTTAACTTTATACTCTTAAAATGTCAAATATCTGTGTTTAATATGGTCAAAAGTCTAAAACTTCAGGTGAATGTATAAAAAATGCTCCCTTAAAGTCAGAAGCCTCCTCGTGATGATGTCAGATTGTTCATATATGCCAACAAACAGCCGCCCGTTCAGTAGCCTTTGTTGCTAAAGCTGTTTCACAGATTGTTCACATTGTCCACTCGTATATTTCAGATTGGATTTTGGCTAAAACATGTACAGATGTATTTGAGAACTTTATTGAGTAAAGAAGGCGAAAAGAAGCGAAATCCTTTTATTATTGTTTGTTTAAATTTCTAGAAACTAACAAATCAGAGTGGTCTCATTAGGGGGGAGGGGAGGGGCTGAACTGAGGGGCTGCATGAAGGACCAGTATAAGTTAAATAAGGACTTTCGTGAAGTGTAAATCATGCAATGTTATAGCAGTACAGACCCAGAATATAAATGTGGACCTGGAAATATATATGTGCACAGCTTCTTTAAGAAACTGCAACAGTGTACATTGCTCACACAAGTATATACATCTATGTCATCCTCTTATGGTACACTCAATGGTTTTACCTAACATAAGTTTACTGTATCAGCACCACAAACTGCACCAGTGCTTTACTCTTAGTGCTGCCAATGTATTGAAACCTCAAACCATATAACTGTCATTGGGATATTGCAATAAAGGCTAGAGTGAGCTGCTGAGACAATTATAATTTACTTACTGCCTACGTCTCTGGGAAAAAGAAAAACTTCACTGACCAACATTAACATCACCAAGTATTTCCATTTATCATCTTTTCTTTATTATAAAATGCCACCTTTCTTTAAAAAACATTATTTGCAATGTAATAGTGTGCAGAACTGTGTCAGGATCTCAGTTGTAACAGCATACACATTTTTTATTTTGCTATTTCTGTCTTGTATATGTCACTTCTTTCTCTTAAGTTATCCCTCAATTTTATATCCATGCACACACACACATACACAATTGTGGTAAAAATTCACATGGCTTCAGTTAGTGGGAAAAGTATCACATCCAAAGTAATAACACAAACATGGTAACCCAGAGTGGCTTCAAGGGGGATTGGCATAGGACCTTGCAAGCCATTCATCATCAGTCTCATGTTGCCATACGCCTGTACACTGCCAATTTTAGTGATGTGTGTGTGTGTGTGTGTGTGTGTGTGTGTGTGTGTGTGTGAGTGTGTGTGTGTGTGTGTGTGTGTGTGTGTGTGTGTGTGTGTGTGTGTGTGTGTGTGTGTGTGTGTGTGTGTGTGTGTGTCTGTATGCTTCACTGAATTAAGTGTGTGTGCCAATGAAGCCACAGCAGAACATGACAGAAGCTTAGAAATGGATTATCATGTTTCAGCATCACACTATAGTTTAAGTGGTGAAGGAAACACTTGTATGAACTTTCATGTGTGGGTTTGGGAGTGAACAGCAGACTGTGAGGGCAACAAGAGGTAATGTTAGGAGTAGGCACTGAAAGATATAGAAACCAAGGGACCATCAAGTTACTTGTTCAAGCTGAAGGACTGAAGCCAAGAGTTGTGAGCCAGAACTTTGATTGCTGCACATTCACTACAGAAGTGAAATGCATGGAAAGCGAGAAGGCTTTTCCTCCCTGGTCAATACATGGCAGATGGCATATTATTCCGTTGAGCTACTATGACCGTGTTAGTGGGGGTTGAGTCAAGTGGACACTAGAGGTGGTGTAAAGATGGAGACGGGTGAGAGAAAGAAGGGAAGGAGAGAGGCATGGAAATCAGTTTTCAGCTTTTTTTTTAAAAGTCACTTATCAGCCAAATGGGATTGCTGGAATACCACTCTACAGCTGCCCTCAGATGAATGAGTGCATGTGCATGTGTGTGGAGATGAAACAGGAGCATGTACTTTTACCACGTTATGCAAAATTCTGAAAAGTGTATTTGAATATACCTATCATCATATGTCTATCTGTGTGTGTCAGATTTATATGTGTGTGTTTTAGTCTTACCCTGGAGATGGTGAGGGGCATGTTGAAGTCTTTCCCTCCTTGCAGCCTGAAGCCCCAGGGGGCAGGGCCTAAGAGAGTGACACTGTAGTTGCTGCTCATGTTCTCCTCGATGATGCACCCGGTGTTGATGTTGCTGGCAAGTGATGATGTTGATGGCAGGAAAATATGTTGCAGATCAGGTGATAATGACAATGATGTCACTGAGTTTTGATGACAGATAAGATTTCAGCCAGAAGTGCTACAGCTCCCTTTAAGATGTTGTTCCAAGAGCTAAGGGAAGATATGAAAGAAAGGTATACATTAGATGTGTTAATGTATGGTTATATCAGACAAAAGAGGCAAGGAGAAAATGCTGTGATGGATGTTAAGGAGAGGAAAAGAGTGGTCAAGCAGATGCAAAGGGCGGATAAGTGAAGCAAGAGAAAATTACAAAAGAGAAAATATATAAATACATTATATTATTAAAACACTCATGTTATAGCCGCACACAATGTACATACTGACCATTAATTTCATGGCAGAGAATGTAAAAACAAAATTAAAAAAAGATTAAAAATGTATTCATTGAAGTGGCTCCACACTCTTTAGTGAGTGAAAATATAAATACATAGACATGCAAAGCACAATTTTTTTTTTTTATCTCACTACACTAGAGCACACTGCAGCAGTTCAGTACCATAAAACACTTAGAATATCCTGCAGAAAACCCTCACAAGAGGACATTTGAACTGCTAACAATATAACTGCAACACATTTCCTTAGTGTTATTATTATTATGAAAAACACTGTACCTCTTAAATGGAAATTCCAGAGAGGAAAATAAATCCTTTGCAGGCAGGTAGACAATATAATTCCCAGTTTCCCCTGGAATATCCCCTTCCCAGCAAACAAACTGTGTGTGTGTGTGTATGTGTGTGAAAGAGGTAGACAGAGATGCAATGCTCTTATATACTAGCTAATGACAGAGGGGAGGGGAAAGGTGGAGGAGGGGAGAGGAGAAGAGGGAGGCGAGAGGAAGAACGGGTAGAGGTTAGGATGGGAGGAGAGAGGGTGGAGAAAGAGGAGGGGAATAGGCTATGGGTGGAGTGAGTGGAACAGAGAAGAGAAGGAGAAATTAGGGAGATGATATGAAGGGGGAGATTAGGGGATGGGAGGAGACAACACTGAGAAAACGAGGGGGGGACAAAAAGGGGGCTAAAAGAGGGATTAAAGAAAAGAGTGTGGGAGCAAGGCACACATAGAAAATGACAAGGGGAGGGAGAGGAGGCAGAGAAGAGGGGACGGTTTATCTTTCATCCAGATATTTTGGGAACATGGACTCAGAGCTGCAGGCTGCTTCATTTAAAGCAGAATGAGCCATACCCAGATCATGACCTGAGAACACATCCCAAAGGCGTGAATTAAAAGGTCTCTCAAAGGTCACCTTTAAAAGGACTTGTTGGGGTGATGTTGATGTCATGCAGCAGTGTTACCCCGGCATTTTGGAAAAGCCATGCAGTGACTAGATTGTCTTTCAGGTGATGTCACACTCACATGTTTAAACCACCACTAAATTAACTGTGTCACCCACAATGATCCATTGTATTCAAAGTGCTTTAGCCCTAAACAAATCAACCTCAGTAGTCTTCGTGTTTCATATCTCTACCTCCTACCAAAATTGAAAAACAAGTTTAACCAATCAAGAGATTAACTGATATCTGCATTATCTGAATATATATGTACATTTTACTGTTCTTGGTAGAGTATCCTTGTACTCCAAATAAACAAATAAACATATCAGATAGCTTAAGATATCTGTGCATTTTGCTACAGAGATGACAATTCTATTTGGCATCAATAAACAATCTAGTGCTAAAGTGCAGCACCACCATTTAATCTTTTAACATTGTTCGTACATTTCCTCATTATTTATATCTAGAGACAGCTGGCAGATCTTCTCCTTCTGCACTGGCTTTTGTCCATTCCCCTTTTCTAGCCCAGACAGATCAATATTGACTTTGCATTTAAACTGATATAGTAGTGGCTCAATTAAACGCTCATCCAATTCCTTTCTTGGCCCTGACCACACATACACATGCTATAGTAAATCTTGCCAAGTCACAGCTCAGTACTTTGTTCACTGGGCTTGTTAAAGAGGCCTGCTCAGTCTATAGTCAAAAGACTATCTCTCATGAAAAAATATCAGAATGAGATGGAGAGTGGAAGCCTGAGAAAGAAGATAGATATAAACTTGGAAGAGAGGTAGCTGGACAGGGGCTGGAAGATCTTCAAGATACATAAAAAAGAAAGAAAGAGGAATTACACAGATGTACGATTGAGAGACAGGAGGAGGAAGCAGGCTAACATTGGACCTCTGCACCATAAAACAATATGAATATTACATTTACCCTGCCTCTAACACCTTCTATAAAATAATATCATGATGGATGCAAAAGAAGATCAAACACTCTCAAAAACATGCACATAAAAACAAGATGCTCTTCATTAGTCTGTTAATAAAAGTTCCCATGGAGTGTCCAACGTGGACAGTGTGCACTTCTCCAAAGCAGCCACGTTTAACAATAGAGCAAATCCTGGGAGGAGCAGAGACGAAGGAGTCATTAACAATGTTTCCGCTGCAGAGCTGAGGGGGTCTTAAAGGGGTTATAGCTATCTACAATTTTACTGCAAATGTAATTACAAAAGGCAGTGTTTGTTTTAAGCTATAGCACAGATGGCTGCTCATGCCTGTTGTAAAAAGGACAAACCACAACTTTATTTGGGGAGATGACATGGATTATGTGTAAGCTCTAGTTGGCCCTGTTTGATCCTGGGGTGAACACCATGGGAGCTAACCCTTCTCAGACCTGCCTGGCCCAGTAGGTCACAGTCAGGGGGAGTCTGCTATAAAGGTACAATGAGAATTTTCACCAGATGGTTAAATTAATTATAAACAGGGCACAGATCAGATATAATCATTGTTCATATGTCACATCTTGCAACAGCCGGCCACACATCAGCTACCATAACATCCTTTTCTTTCCCTTTTAGATAACAGCTCTCATTTAGGACAGAATGTATAAGGTCAGGGGTATCCAAGGTAAACAGAGACCAACAGTAAGTCCGCTGGGAATGTGGAGAGGTGGAAAGTGAAGTGTTAAGTCTATGATATTGAACCTAGGCCCTGTGGAAAGTAGAGAAGACTGACTCAAATATCTGTAAATCCAAATTGAGAGATGAGAAAAAACAACAACATACAGTTAATCTGGAGAGTGCATGCATTGTGATTAATAGTGTAGTCACCACAAATCTAAATTTAAAAAAATAATGATACGAAACAACATAATAGGATGCTTGTCAGTCCAAAATCGCCATTTTTGTCAGTTTGTTTTCGCTTTTGGACAAATGATTAATGCTTCTAATTTCAGGGCAGAACAGTCTTTTAGGCAAAGCTTTAAAATCCCAGTATATTTGGTGATCTAACATGTCCAGTCTGATTGTCATAAGGAAGAAACACATTACAGTATCAACAGTCTGACAAATTCATAGATTGTCACCACAGGAAGCTTAAGCCCATTTACCAGTGTACTTTGTCATTCTTCTTAGGGCTTGACTATGTAAAATGTCTCACTAGGGCAGAAACATCCAGCAAGTCTACGGTTACTATGACTGTCACAGTGACACGTAGGCCTGTTTAACAACACTTTAAACAAAATGTGTAAGGATATAAATCATATGTCCTACACATCAAGAGAACGGCATCCAGAAATGTTGCTTGAGCAGGACCACTTTGAACTTCAGGGTATAATTTGAGAGTGGTTGAAAGATCAAAAGGTCCTTCCTTCTAGTGTGGTGTACAATGATGAATTCCTTACTTAACAGATCGCCTTTGCCCAAAACAGGAGACCCAGCATTGCCCTTAAAAAGATGAACAAGTTGCCCTCACTTAAGGGTAAACATTTTTGTTTCATTTGTTTCCTGTCAGATTTAAAAGAACACACCTTCACAGAAATAAGTGATGTTTCACTTAACCACAGGTTTAATGACTGGTTTTATAAACAAGCCATCTTTTTGGAAACACAAAGAATGGGGTTTGATATGAGTCTCTCTGGTAAGTATAAACTGTAATTAAACAAAAAAAAAGACTCTGTGAACGAAGGTGCACGTGACATATTTCAATGCCAATTCCCATGTAACAAGGACTGATTTTAAGTCCATTGTAGATATAATATCTAAAATATGGGCCTTCCTATTGGCCTGCCAATCTATTTCACTATCCTAAGACATTTGATTATTTGCTTGTATTGTCAAAAATGGCCACTGGCCAAGAACTGTAACAGAGAGAACAAAGGAGATTTTCGGGCCACAGGATATTGATATCAAACACTAACAATAGAGAGTGTGCTATATCACAAAACCTCAGACACCCTGCCAGTCCTTTGTTCTGTCAAATAGTCTATTCCAGTCCCCATATGCTCACCTCTCCACATGCTTAATGATCACAGCTTAGCAGCCTCCAGCCAAACACATGCCCACACTCACACACACGCATACACACAAATTGAGACAAGCTCCACCCCTTAATGGTATGATAATCTGCCCCTCTAAATGACATTTAATGCATCACCAACGTGAATAAAGGGGGACACCCGCCCCCTATTCTGCCAGCTGCCCCCCCACACACACACTCTCTCTCTCTCTCACTCAGCTGTGATGTGAAAAACAACAATTCTAAGTCAGTTCAAAACCCTTTCAGGGAAATGTATACTGTTCAAAATATAAATATACTATGATAGGCAACTCCCTGATGTAAGCACATCTAACTGTATGTTAAAAAAGAGAAGATTATTCTGTCATGTTTTGTTTAAAAAAAATAGGATCTTAAAACTGTGGAAAAAAGAGTAGAGGTGATTTTATATTACAAAAGGGATGTCTATGCCTTACAGCATCATGACAAAACAAAGATAATCTGATTTAAATAAATTACTTCAAAATACCTTGGCGAGGCAATTTTATTTAGTGGAAAATAGAGGAGTGGAAATTGTAGGTATTTTGCTGTCTCCATCACTTAGACTGAACTTGGAAGAAATGGCAGCATGCCAGCCTAAATAACCTACACTGAGAGCGCAGACACACACACAAAACCCCATAATAACACAAAGAAATTATGCTGTATACAAACATGAATTTAGTCGCAGGTGTATATACACATATTTTCATACACAGGTAGGCAGACAAACATGTATAAGCTGTTTACTTTGGGGAGAGTATTTGTCTGCTGACCATCTACTCAGTCTGACCCCTCCAGACTGATATAAGCCAAACTAATCCTCCAACCCATCTCTGTAAATACTGCAAAGTTAGTGCTGTAGCCTTCTCTTTCCTAAGGTTTTTTGGTTTTTACTAATACAGTGATGAAATGGTTCCTGTCCAGAGTGACTGTCCAAACCACGAGTGGTAGTATTCACTCCATAAACAGAAATTAATGATTATTAGTTGTCAAATAAATGCTACTGGGAAGCATTCAGGCACACCAGTCAGACAAATGTCTTAAAATTTTTAAAGTGTATAGACTGTTTCACCACTGAACTGTAATACATATTAAAAATGAGAATGAACTTTTTTCTAAATGAAACTGATACCTTTAATTCAGTAGCTCTTTTGGAAAATCGGAAGTGAAGTCAAAGCAAAATACTAAAACATAATTTTGATTGGATGGACAGAAGATTGTAAATCATTGTAAAACTCAAACATACCACACAAAGTCAATGTTATTATTGAGATTCACGTTTTGTCCCAAGACACATAAACACTGACAGCATGTCTGGAATCCAGAGATGGGCTTATTATCAGAACCCTGTATCTCCTGTCTGAGCTCAGTCACTGTTTATAACTGCTAGCTTTCACAGTGGAAAATATTACTCCCAGCTTACCAGCCAACCAGACAGACAGAGATAGACAGACTTACATGCTGAGAGACATAGTTCAGCCCAAACGATTGTCCCTCCTATGAAAGATAAACTGAAAGAAATCTGGCTTCAGCCTCAAAGAGACATGAACACAGGTGCTCTCTCTCTCTCTCTCTCTCTCTCTCTCTCTCTCTCTCTCTCTCTCTCTCTCTCTCTCTCTCTGACCACAAATGTACACAACTGATTAATGTTTGGGTCAAGTCTGGGTCAATCAAAGAGGGGCATTTTAAAAGCCAACTGTAATGTCGCCTCTGGGAAAAACTGCATACAAAGAGACCATTTGGGATCAGCTGCTCTTAATCGTTATCTACTACGCCTACTTGGAAGGAGAGTACTCAAGACACTAACATCTCCTTTTTGTAGCGCTAGCCTCACAATCAAAATCAAAATCTTATAAGCAGATTGTCATGATATTCATGCCCATCAGAAGATGAATCACTATCTTTACTTTAGGATTAGACTAAGGATAAATGGTACATTAGTAACCCCTCTACTGGTGAGTCTGTAAGATGAAATACCTTTGAATCATGGGTTGTATTAAACATTGCAGCAGCTTTTGAGACTGAAAAGGTGACAGAAAGAAGAAAAGTCAAAGATGCACACTATTTACAGGGTTCTTGAGTGCAGTATTGATGGATACTATGATCTCATAATGTAATACACAAAAGAAATGGAGCAGCTATTTACTATTTGGTGAGACAGCTCCAGAAACATCTTGGAAAGCAAAAATAAATAAATAAATCTTAGGAAAAAGACCAGATATGCAGTCTTATCAGTCCTACTTCACCTCTTACCTTTCTTGATATCATGTGTTTATTTATTCCATCTTTCTCTGCAGTCAACAAAGAACAGCTGCTATCTACTACAGAGGAAGGAAGTAACGCATTGGAAAGACACCGAAGCTTACTCACTGTACCACAGACTGTCTTCTCTTTGCTTGTGAGTTCACGGGAGCATGTTAGCCTAAAAGTGATAGGAAGCACACCATCCATGCATAATTCATTATCTATCAAAGTCTGTGTCACGACATTGAGGCCGAGATTATGAATGCAGTCTGAGGCATAACTCAAAAGTTATGACATAGCAAACTGTCAAGTCAGAAGACTTTTTGTTAAGTTTCCAAATTTGAAATTGGCAGTAGCTTTCCAACGTTTCACAAATTGCAGTATGATAGTTGTCTACTGGCGCACGTCTTGTATGATTTCCTGAATATTGTTTACTAACTGCTCAAACAACATGGCAATGAGACCACTCTTGATAGCGTTAGTACATATACTATATAACTTGGACAACGCTTCAGTCATGCAACTATGGTGGCATGACCAAAATACATTTTCTCTCAAATACAGCTCATAATGCCCAGTAATATCATCTGTAACATGTGTTGATTGTATCACAGATAGCACTTGTGTGTGATATTGCCATCTCAAAATGCCTGGAGTCTTCTTACTTGACAGTTTGCTGTGTCATAACTTTTGAGCTATGCCTAAAGCAGACTGAATTCATAATCTCGGCCTCAATGTCATGACACAGACTTTGACAGATTATGAATTATGCATGGATGGTGTGCTTCCTACCACTTTTAGGCTAACATGCTCCCATGAACTCACAAGCAAAGAGAAGACAGTCTGTGGTACAGTGAGTAAGCTTCTGTGTCTTTCCAATGCGTTACTTCCTTCCTCCGTAGTAGATAGCAGCTGTTCTTTGTTGACTGCAGAGAGATGGAAGAAATAAACACAGGATATCAAGAAAGTTGAGAGGTGAAGTAAGACTGATAAGACTGCATATCCGGTTTGACTGTTATCAGATGATTGAACAGACATTATCATCACACATCTGTGCCAAATAGATGGAGTAGTAGGGGCCTACTAAGCCCATGAGTTTGTTCAGGGGGCGGTTTCCACCCGTTTATTTCAATGAGCCAATGTTGGTGGAGGCTTACAGGCCTCGAAGGCCATGTGCTGTTGTCAAGTTTCCTTCTGTGAAAACAAACCAAAAAAGAGGCTTTTTCTTTTATTCCTTTTATGTATTTTTTTTAATATCAGTGGAAATTGCAATATTTTAAGATTCCGTAAGTTTCCGTATTAAAATGCATTTTGGTAACATTTCTAGTGAGAAATGTGCATTTTATGTTCATAATCTTCATTCACTGAATATATGATGTTTACATTGCCAATTACAATGATTCTTTCAGGTCTTTCCATCAGTGTTATGACAGTTGTTATGAATGCTGTTATCACTGAAACCAAAAAGCGTAAATGTTTGAATCATTATCTTTCGGTTGTGTTGTTATCTGAGCTGTTATACTTTTTGTGCTATGTTATGTAACTGAGATTGTGTGTGTGAATTCATGAATTCCCCCTTCACACACAACACAGGTGGCGTTTGCATCCGGATAGTTGTGACTGCAGCTGAATGGTGTCAATTTGAAATGGAATGAAGCTGACCCACAGCAGACAACTTTAAAACAGAAGTTGAATGTGTGTTCCCTTCCCTAACTCTAACCTGCCTATGGACTAAAGATTGCATCAAATATTGTACAATGGTCACATAAAAGGGAGATGGGGTTATCAAACTGGACTTTACATTTCACGTCTCATTTAATCCCTGCACTTGTCACTTTCATATTTCATCACATACTATGAACATTATTTGTAACAGTACCTTTTATAGACAAAATGTTTAGAAATGAAAGTGTTTATTTTTCATATTTCTGCTAAACTTGACATTATTTTAAGTTACCCACACCACCATCTGGTGGCGAAAGCATGATGGGAAAAGGTACAAACAAACAAAAAAAATTGATGACAAAGTAATCATAATTCAACTGAACCTCAGCCTATATTATGTTTAACTATGTGTGTATGTATGTGTGTGCATGTGTGAGTGTGTGCATATGTGTGTGTAAATTACTACCACCCCAGTCCATATATCAGTGACCAGAGGCAGAGCTTTAATGTGAGCAGGGTCTCAAGGGACACTCAAAGCATCTGTTCCATTCAGCACAGACTAAGGCATGACCAAACATCAATACTACCCCACCCCCCACACTCTCCCTACACCTCCCTCCCTCTGTAATATGTGGGGGTATATATTTACACAATTTATGTATTTATGTTTTTATTTATCTATTTCTTAGTGCAATCTTACATGATAAGGAACATTTACATGCCTCTCATTATTATATTACCTTCTTTCTATCTGCCATCGACTCACATAGGCTGATCTTGATTTCATCTGTAACCTGCAAAGACAATCATAACAACCAAAGATGAACTGTATGAGCTTGATTTAATAGCACAAATAAAATATGTGCAAATTAACATAAATTTGAACAAATATGATTTTTTAAAATTATTATTATTATTATTATTATTATTATTATTATTATTATTATTATTATTAATAATAATAATTATTATTATTATTATTCCTACTCCTAACCAATTGGCAATAATTATTATTATTATTATTATTATTATTATTATTATTATCAATAATAATAATAATAATGATAATAATAATAATAGTAATAATAATAATAAACTATAGCCTAACACCGTCTAGGGCAATGAATAATAATGACTTACTTCAACTCCGAACAGCAAGGTTTGGAAAGTTACTTTGAGTTGTTGGCCCATCACGTTTTTATCGTTTTCCCAATCTCCTAACCAATTGGCATACCACCAAAGAATTGGGAGAGCCTGCCATGCATGAAATAAAGTCAAACCTTAACAATTGGATAATATGAGAAGTGAAAAATACTACAAAATGACAGCCAATAGGCTAACGACAAAATGTAGCCTAAACAAAGTAAACTACAAATTAAAACTGCAAGCAGTGTCGAAGGGCCCTCGCACCCCCCAGTTTTCCCCCCAACTGTAACGCGTGCCGTACGTGCACGTTGGTGCGTGCGGCAGTGGCAGGGCTGTCAAAACTGGCATGTAGATGTCTTTGCTCCTGTGCCTTTAATTGAACATTGTGTGATGCGGTTAATGTCTCCACTAGATGGCAAACTAAGACCACAAATGAGTCTGGGTGACTTCTCAGCACAAAGGAATGTGGGTGAAGGCCCAAAAAATCATCAAGATTTAGCATTTTTGCCTGGATGGCCGACTTCCTGTTGGACTTATGGTATGGGTCCAAGAGGCTTTTTTGTGCGTCTTGACATAATACATAGGAGTTGTCAATTTCATTTTTCTATGTCAATGTAGAAGGCGGGGCTTAAACATTGAAATCTTCCAGGGGGCGCTGTGGAGTCATCTTCTCACTTAAAAATCCCAAACTTTGTCAGTAGTCAATATGTGTGACTGTTGACGTATGTGTACAATTTAGTGAATGTAGGAGTTTTGTAAAATGTACAAAATGGATAAAGGCATTAGGGGGCGCTATTGAGCTGTTGTGCCACGCCCAGGGGCAATTATGGTCTCAAATGAAAGTGCGCCTGAGTGTGAACCTATGTGGGAAATTTGGTGATTCTGTGAAGATGGGAAAGTCCTCTAAAATATGTGGGAAAAACGGAAAATTGACGCAGGAAATGCACAATAACTCACTTCCTGTTAGAGTGAACATTTTGAAAAAATTAATTTGGGGGTTTACCCATGACTGCTATGAGTCCTGTAAATTTCACTAAGATCAGACAAAGTTTTTGGTCACATGACCTGCTGTTAGGGGGCTCTATGGAGACCCCTTGCCACACCCACCCCCAATGATGTTGAAATTGAAATGGCGTCACCAAGTGTGACTTTTCACGCGCTGCATGTATAAACATCCGACAATGTATGGAGGAGTTATAAGGAGTTGTTTGTTTATACTAGGCTGACCAAACGTCCTCTTTTCCCCGGACATGTCCACTTTTTACGTCCCGTCCGGGGCGTCCGGGGGGGTTTTATTAATTGATGATAATGTCCGGTTTTCCTTCTGTGTGTGTGTGTATGTGTGTATATGTGTGTGCCCCCTCTACCCCGGTTGTCATTGTTTGGGTTAGCGTGTGTAACGTAATCCCCGGCCTAGAGGCTGCCCTGTGGGCGGATCTCCAAAACTCACAACAAGAAAGCAGCAGACACCGGCGGTGCAGCTGAAGCGTTCAAGATGCCAAAGCGCAAATGCACGTTCACAGATGAACTGCGAAAAATTCCCAGTTTACCGACCCGGTCGGGACTGGCTGAGTGCACCGTGTGCGAAGCTGGTACATATGTGTCTGTGTCCAATAAAGGTGCCGGGGACCTCACAACTCACATGGACACAGAGAAACATGAAAAAGCAGTGCGAAGTGCGAGTAGTTCAGCAAAGTTGACTGAGTTCTTTGTGAAACCCGGAAAAACAGAGAATGCTGTAAATGCAGCGGAGGGTGCGTTGGCATTTCATACTGTGAAACACCACCACAGCTACAGGTTTTTCTAATAGAGAAGAGGTATTATTTAGAACATTATTTCATATTATTTATTTATTTATTTGTCCACTAAGACTTGAAAAGAGAGCTATTATTTTACAAGTTGATTTTTCTAACACAGAAGAAACATTATTTCTATCATTATTTTATTCCAGAGATTTTACATTTATTTTACATTTTTATATATATATATATATATATATTTTACAATTGAGGCATAATAAAGAAAGTTAAGTAACCTCTGAGAAGCCTATCTGCATTTCTGTCTTTGAGAGATATTATTTTGTAATATAACAAAATATTCTATCCATACATATAAACTTTAAATATATTAAAATTATAAGGAATCTTTGAGTAAACTGCGAATATCATTTAAGTAGGCTATCTCGTGGCCGGGCTGAGTGTCCTCTTTTTTGGAAATCAAAATATGGTCACCCTAGTTTATACAAACAAACGACTGCCACGCCCACCTGGTATAACGTAGGTAAAATCTGTCGTAAAGTTTACATCATCAAGGTCTGAGGATGATACAGTTCGAATCTGAAGTCTCTGGAGTCAAAACTGTAGGAAGAGCTTTTTAAAGTACGAGGCCTGAAAATGGGGATAATGGCGGAAAAAATGCACCTGTGATCCAACATGGCCGACTTCGTGTTGGAGTTACGGTATGGGTCCAAGAGGCTTTTTTGTGCGTCTGGTCATGATATATATGAATCCTAAATTTCGTTCATGTACGTGCATGTAGAAGGCGGGGCTTCAACTTTTCATGTTCTAGGGGGCGCTGTAGAGTCATTTTGGCACTTAAAAGGTTGCGGTTATACCAAAAAATAATATTTGTGAGTCTTGACGAGTGTGTCCAATTTGGTGAGTTTTAGAGTTTGTCAGTACATCCTAGGTGGGAAAAGGCATTAGGGGGCGCTACTGAGCTGTTGGGGCAAAATGTTGGGCAAATGTGGTATCAGATGAAAGAACTCATGATTTGAAACCTACGTGGCAGGTTTCATGATTCTGTGAACATCATAAAGTCCTCAAAGCGGTGTTCGAAAAATCGGAAATCGGTGCACGCCACGCCGCGTGGTCAACTTCCTGTTTGGTAAAAAAATTCCACAAAATTAATTTCCCCATGATCCGATGAGAGCTGTAACATATTTAAATTTCATGCCGATCCGAGAGGATTTGTGGTCACATGACCCGACGTTAGGGGGCGCTAGCGAGTCCCCTTACCATGCTTGCGTCCAATCACGTTGAATTAAATACATTTTCACCAGCTGTGACGTGTGTGCAGAATTTCATGAGTTTTCATGTATGTTCAAGCCGCCAAAAATGCGATTCATTTGGCGGCATAAGAGCGAAAATAATAATAAAAGAGAAAAATCCTGGCAATAACAATAGGTCCCTCACTGACTTGTCAGTGCTCGGGCCCTAATAAAAGAGAAAAATCCTGGCATTAAAAATAGGTCCTAATATTGCTCGGGCCCTAATAATAAGAATCTTGGCAAAAGCAATAGGTCCCTCACTGACTTGTCAGTGCTCGGGCCCCATAAAAAAACTTAAAATAAAGTGATGGTAACCATGGCATCTGCCATGGTGGGTGTGGACCCTAACTAAGAATTAAACTGAAAATTGTGTGAACTGTGCTTTTATTGATTTAAAAACATTTTAAATGAAGCTAACAGTGACCGATACAAACCTCAGACCAGGTGTGTACATAGTGGGCTCCTTTGCGCGTGCGTGGTAGGCGGGGTCGGTCACACTGGTCCACATTAAAGGAGGGTGTCTCCTGCCAGGTATGACTTACATCAGAGGCAAGTTATGCTTGTTAACTGGTTATTGTGTATCTCCAGTTTCAGTTGGGAGCAGCTTTGGTTTCACTGCACGCGCTTACGCTTCCCTGCATGATGATGTAATCTCTCTTTCTCTCTCTCTCTCTCTCTCTCTCTCTCTCTCTCTCTCTCTCTCTCTCTCTCTCTCTCTCTCTCTCTCAGAGTACACTCTTATACATCTGTCTGTCATTAAGTGTTGGGTGAATGGACAATAATGCAGTAGTATAGTAGTATTATATGGTTGTTGTTTTTTATTGGGTTATATTTCATCCTCTGTCCACTTGAAACAGTCTCAAACTGCAGGTCGGATTTAGGTCTAGCTTCATGATGTCGTCATATAAAAAATACAATAAAAAAGTCAAACCTGTTGCCTGAAGAGTCAATTTCAGTTTTCTGATTGTTTGGGATGATAGGTGCATCTTCTCTCGCGTTATGAGTTATGTGAAATTTTAGGTTTTTTCTTTTGCTTTCCTGCTTGAAATAGAAAGTATAGTGAAAGAAATGCAGCATTCACATGCTCCTCGAAATTGTGCTCCTCGAAAAATACTCCTTGTTCTTCCGACTTCAATGTGTTGAGATTTTAATAAAAGTCGTGGAAACAAAATGGACACTACAAAGATATGTTGTGTTTTGTCACAGATTTTTCTGCACCAGTTTATTAACACTAAAATATTGCTTTACCTGACTTGTATGGACAGCAATTAACGGTTACAGTAACATATTACAAACTAAATGTGAGCAAAAAAAATGATATGCAGTTTCTTGCCACCAACAAAACATTTACTTTCGTCTGCCAATTCTTCGTTTTGATGTTTTTTTCCCGATTATTCTGACACCACACGAATGCCACAAAAGAAACAAGCTCCGTCCTCTTACACAGTGGGTGAATTCATTACCACTAGAAATATGATTCACTACCTCTCTCTTGTGGTGTATTGCTGTCATTACATATAAAATAACCATGCACATTGACAGTGGTAGTAGTAGTGGGGTATGGTGCCTGTTGCTAGCTTTTGGCTTTGTGTCAGGGTTCTGTTTTGTTTTTTGGGTTTTTCTTTCCATAAAACAATATTACTATATACGTTCCACCACAGTTCAAGTCTAAATAGACTGGCAGATATCCAGCCTCATATAAGCCTCATTTAAGGCTCAGATAAACTTTTAAAGCCATTTTTGCAAAAATATATTATTATTTAATTTATTTATTTTAATAGTCAGTATGAACAGGAATGATTACAGCTAGGAAAACCTTTTTCACTGTTCATATAGGCAACTGACTTTTGTTTTAAGACTAACTTAAAAAATGATTAAACTATCCTTTAACGTTTGTTTCTCTCTAAGTGTACTAGTAAGCCATGCCAGTGAGCTGGCATGACTTATTATTATTATTATAAACCCACTGTCTGTCTGTTCTAAAAACCCTAGACACATGCCAGTAAGAACCTTAAATTCTTTGTCTGAGTTTGTATTTCAATCTGTTATTCTGCTGAAACCAGAGGTTTCATGAAGCATGAATACCCATCGACTTACAAATGCATGTACAGCTAATGTATAGAGTGTAGCTGGAGGCAAGTCTATCTTTTAACACAACACTAAAATAATTCTTAATGTAGCCACGTTAGAATAAAAAACTGACTAAATCTATTTCCTTTATTCTATGTCAAACATATTTCCTGAACCTACTTTGGTGCAGTGAAACAGTTGTGCAGACTGGAGTTCTACACAGCTCTATTCATTTTAAGAGCAATTATTGTACCATGAGTGCATGTGCAGTAGCTTACAAATGTCCAATGATGAAAAAATAACTTTATTGTACCTGCAGGAACTATATCTTAGTCATTATTTCAGCAGCACAATGGAAAGGAAAGCAGTACATAAAACAGCAAATGCCATCTTGAAAAAAAGAAGTATCATAAAACCACCAGTGTGGCCTGAAAAAACATATCACACAATCAGCCTGTAACATGAAAACACATTTGGTAAATCAAGTGGGTAAAAAAGTGGGACTTATCTCTGTTAAATCCTGCACTTTCATCTAGTTGATGTAAGTGAAGTGTGCTGTGAGTTTCATTGGAGCTTTGCATTTAATGTATTCAAATACTTTGTGAAGAAAGAGAGCCCTAGTGTTTGCATTTATAATGTTATTCATGGATGTATGGATAGTGGGATAGTTGGATAGTTGAATGTTAAAAATATTTCAAGTGGGAATTAATAGGCTCTAAAGAGAAACTGCTGTATTGTTTCATTCCAAATGCTCCAAAGCACCAACTATCTGCTCTACAGTGTATTTGTATATACTGAGCACTGGTATGCAGCCCCTCAGTGGTTTTCAAACCAATGTGCAAAAAGTGACAAATTAACGTGTTGTTAAATCAGATTTGAGTCCTAAAGGGTATTTCTGGAAAGTAACATGTTCAGAGCAGTTTAACCCAGTGCTGATAAAACTGTGGAGCCAGAGGAGGAAGAGCAATAAATCATGCCAAAAGTGACACTGTAGTCCCCAATGCAAGACTAACTTTACTCCCCCATTTCACTCTTACCATTATTCTGTTTAATTCAGTATAATTTGACTGTGAAATAGTAACAACATACAGCACATAATGTGCTTCATTAGAAACATTATTATTCATTAATGAAGTAATCTTCAGGGAGCTATGTGAGGAGATTTTTCCTCTTCTCCTCTTGTCCATATGGCAGCCCAAAATAAGCTGCACCAACTGCTTAAATTCAGCATCAGGAATTTAAAATTCCTCTAACTCTGAAATATTGGAATTTATGAGTAGGGTGGTTAAAGATTTACAACAAAAATGAATACACAAAACAGAAAAACATCCTAAACAAACATTCAGCTTTATCATCTGCTCCTGTGGTGTAGCCCAAATACTACACACCATATTATTATGTGTCGTTTATCATGTACACAAAATTTCAGGTGTTTTTTTTTTGTTTTGTTTTGTTTTTTTGCTGATCTTTTTTTCTGCATGAAGAACAAAGAACCAAGAGCTTTTTTGTGATTAAAATGATATTCAAACTTATTGAACACACATTTTTGTTAACACCTCTGGGTCCCTGGGCTGCCACTCATTTGTTTGATGTACACCCATATCATACACTAACCACTGGTTATTTGCTGTAATGTTTTTTTGCCACACTTTCTCTTTAACCATATTGTAATTTCCATGCACATCCATATATAAATAATATATTAAATGGTGGCATCAAATCTGCAAAAATGTGGTCACTAAACATAATCCAGGGTTGCACTATCATACGTGTTCTGACTAGTGATATAGTTTACTCAACTAAGACAGCACTTAGACATGAGGTCAAAGGTAATAATGAAGTTCACAAATGGATTTATAACATCAGGATAATCACGCTCTTCACGGATTGATGAAATTGTGCCAAAAGTTGGATTCAGACTGTTAGATATAATATATGAACTAACATTTATGAATGCAGCTTTTCAGGAACAAGATCCATTGTCATTAAATATCTGGTGTGAGGCTACCTGAATTGAAAGAATGGATCACTGAAAGTGCAATAAATTGATAAATAATACATTTTTAAAAAATGTAAAAACCAACTTGAAAACATCTACAGTAAATATCTTTGGCCGTGTGTATATAAGTCTATTTTGCTGGTGCATCCTCCCTATCATAGGACTTTGAAACACACACTGACTCAGATTACTGGCTCTGACTCTGAATTCACAAGCAACAAAAATAGTAAAAAAAAAAAAAAAAAAAAAGGAATAGTGGTGAAGTTGTTACATGTTGTCCATACTATGAGCAAGACATTAGAAGTCACCATTAAAAAATGAAGAAAGTTCATTGTTTTTATGACACACATTTGATGCTTCTTCAGTCATTTGACTGGTATCAACAGGCTCACTTTTTCATTATGCCGCAGTCTCCCTGTTAATGAAAAGTTGGAGAGGTCCATATTGCATAAAGGTACAACTACACGGTACAACTACACAACCTAAAAGCATTGCTTTACCTACTTGTTGTTAAATCAAGTTCTTTTTGAGGGGGAAGGTGGAATCTTTGAATATAAGCTACACTAAAGACGAGCAAAAACTTGATGTCTTTTGGTAAAAAAAATTTCATTTCTCAAGATGGACATATTGTTCTTGATTTGTTGTGCAACCAACGGTATAAGGTTTTTACAGTTTTTGTTCAGTTATAAACAAAAAGCAGAAGAGCATACCCTAAACTGACCAAACACTGGTCTTATATCCTCCAGAGTTTTCAGCCTGCAGGAAACACAGTTTATTGTACCTAAATTTGAATACCTAAACTAATAATCCGGTCTGTCAAATTTAGGCCCCAAGCTCATGAAAATATGTTGCTATGCTTGTCATTATACAGGGATCTAACACAAATATTCTGTAACTCATGCTGCCCCTTAGGGTACCCCTGTCCCTGCCAATGTCTGACAGACAATGCATACTGCATACCAGAACCCGGTCAAAGTGTTTCATTAGTCATACCAACATTTCCTCTATACACAAGTTCTCCCAGCAACAAAGTGAAAGTTGAGGATCGGTATCAGGCCATTACTTTGTTCTTGAGAGACAAAAAACGTTTAAATATTTCTGTGTTGTCAATATGGAGTACCAATGGAAAAAACTTTGATTTTCATGATGAGACAACAAGGTCAAAAACATGATAAATTAATAAGCTCAATGATTGGAATACAAAGCCAACACAAGCCAGAACCTGTAGTGAACAGTTTGTTGTGGTCTGCAATAACAATAAATAATAGAGTTTCAGTGGAGAAGAGTGCAAGGGTATCAAACCAATAAGTGGTCAAGAGAGTAACTCCACTGCCTCAAAGACCTCTGATGAGAAGTTGAGGCTCACAAAAACTTTGTCCTCCATTGCCTCAGCACTGTCCTCCAGGCAGACACTATCATGTTTGATGAGGCTGCTTTCAGATGTCGGACTGATGACGATTATGCGTGGGACACCCTGAGGTGACATCATTTCAGTGGTTGGGATTCTTCCAAAATTAATGGAATTGATAGAATTGCTCTTGTGGCTGCGCAGCCTATCTCTGATGCTGCCTTTCTCCTGTCCAGCATCTGAGATCTCATTGGTCAGACTCTGGCTCCGCTGCCTGGTAAGAACTAATAGGGGGACAGTGGCGATGGTGAGAGAGCTGGAAACCAGTTCATGCTCACAGTTGCTGGATGAATCTCTCATGGTAGATGGATGCTAGCATTTTTTTAAAAAGACATACAAACACAAATACACATGCATAAAACAAAAGATTTGGAAAAAAGTGAATTCATGATACATAAATGCATGCAAACACATAAGCGCACATGGTACAAAAACAAAGCAATTATCCAAAACACATTTGATCTGATTTCACACTTTTTTTATGGTGTGTTTTCTCACCTTCTCTGCTGCATGCCTCTTTGCGGTTTTCCTCTCTAAATTTTTCTTAGAGGACCTGCTTCTACGAGACTGATTGTATGACGACAGCCTTCTGAAGGAATTACCTGACTTCCTACCCAAAGGCTCCATCTCTACATCCCTCAATACCTGCAGGAGAGAACAATTAATCTGAGGATCTGAATTATTAAAGATTAGGTCAGCCAAGATGAGGATGCAACTGTTTAACTTTCCCATAATTCCCCTCAGAGAGTAAGATTTAAAATGCTCAGGAAACTAAAGCCAGAATGTTGATCTTTTTCACAGATGTATAAGAGGGTGTTAGTCAAGTTTGGAAAGGTTCACTTCTACTGCATGTTTCAAATGTTGTCTGTTATACCTGAAGAAAAAATTGCAAATATGTTGCAAAAATAACAATGATGATAGCTGAAAAACAATAGAAGATTGTGTGCTATGTCTTTGAGGTTTTTGGATATCATTTGGATTGTCTTGGATTTAGCTTTAAATATTAATCGTAATAAGAAACTTTGCTTTTTCAAAATGTCCACTCTTTGTTTAGTAAACCATCTTTTTCTTAAAAACATATTTGGTTAATGTGTTCTCTCTTTGCAATTTTAGAAAAAACGAAACAACTTTTCTGGACGAGCACTGGCTTTTACATGAGGATTTTTGAGCATGGATCAAATGCTAACTTGTATATCATGCAATCACATCCACTTAATCTATTTGACCAACAGAAAAATGTGAATATAAGTTTAAGAAGACTTTTTTTTTTCTTTAAAAAAAAAACTAAGCAAAGTAACTAATTGATCGAGAGGACTGAGAGCAAGCGTGTGTATTGGAAGCCCCCCAAAAAATCACATAGACCAAGAGAGGTTTAAAACAACAAAGTTCACTTAATTCCTATACAGTAGATAGATAGGTAGGTATAGCCAGCACTAGACATCTTAAACATGATGGGGGGGTTAAGGGGAAAAAATCTCAATTACCATGTTAGTGGAGTTGCACAAAGTGGTAATAAAGTGAGTCCTTGATGCAATGGACTGTCGACTGTTGATGGAGTCTCTGAAAGAAGACTCACTGATGGAGGAGGAGATGCATTCCTTTCGAGGAGTGGGAGACAGAAACCACAAGCAGGGAACCTTCTCTGCCAGAGTCTTCCTAATGAGTACAGTACAATAGAAAAAAGTTGGCAGGCTCAGATTATTTTCAAACCATGTAGCCTATTTACAATAAAATGCTCACGATTCAAAAGAGAATTAAGAAAGACAATTGCAGAGACTCATCATTTACCTGTATTTGTTGTGTATGATAGCATAGATGAAAGGATTGTAGATGGTGGAGGCTTTTGCAATAATTGCAGGGACAGCCTTGGAGTATGGCGACAGGATGTTGGCATGCCTGGGTGTGTAAGAACAGCAAAGTCAAATGGATAAACCTTTTTCCATCATAGTTTGAAAAAAGCATGTTCAGTCATGTAGTGCTATTTGCTGCGTGATAACACAAAAAGCCCACAACAACTGAAAGTCCCTTTATCTCTTGATATTTTCTAACATGAAGGGCTATGTTGGGTCAGGGATTAACAAAAATGTGCCAGCTGCCACAGAGAGGTGGTTTGGATGTGCTTGTGTGTATGTTGAGGAGGATGGGGTGTGCATATAAGCAACTTCACTGTCTGCTTTATGTCATTCATCCAGGTATAATTGGCCTGTAGCTGACACAGAATAATACAGTGACACATTTCACACCGTTTTGGGGAAATGTTTACCTAAAGCACACCATGTGTATTCTTAGCTAGAGTGGCAATAACATGGAAGTTTTACTACCTTGCCACACAGCTGCATGTGGGTATCCTTTGTGTTTCCAACTGAACTGGATTTGATTCTTGATACACAATTAATGATTTGATGAATAGGTACATATTTTAAGTAAGGAGGCAGAGTGATATGATTAGATTTTGCCTTGCAGTACTTTGCATTGTAAGATGATGCAATATGTTATTGTTTAGTTTGTGACTGCTTACATGTAGCAATCACAGAAATGAATAATGGAAAGAAGAAACATCATTTTATTTTTTATCCGTAGTAGAATAGAATAGAATAGAATAGAATAGAATAGAATAGAATACAATAGAATACAATAGAATACAATACAATAGAACTTTATTGTCCACCATGGTGGAAAATTATCTTTGGCTCACCAATAACAGACATACAGTATGAGGAAATAACATAAGTCCATAGAATCCATTAACTCCATAAAATCTTTCTTTAAATCCACAAATACATAAATATGTAAAGTATGAAATATAAATGTATATTAGTCCCTGATCAATCAGTTCTAGCACAACTGTGTCAAATAGTTTGTTGCTCATTTACAATGCATTCTGCGTTAAGAATACTTATCTATAATCTATAATAAAATAAATAATCAGGATACCAGTGGGACTTTGGAAATCCATTTAAACTGAGGATGAAATCCCTTTAAACCTGCAAAAACTGTATGCCTTCAAAATAAAGTTTCAACATATTTGATATGGAGCACACTACAGTGTGCATGAGGAATATTCCTGGCAGTGCTGAAAACTCTTGCAGTGGGTGCACTAGGAGCAAATACAGCATGTGAGTCTGTGCTAATGTGTGACATTCAGACTTCACATGTGGTGAAATCAAGTGAAGTCATAAACTTTTTAGGATGATTGTTGAGATTTTTCAGTCTGACAGAGATGGTTATTTCGTCTGGTGGTTCTTTTGTCTGTTTTTGTTTTCTATAATATTACTTAATCAATAATTATCAACAAATCTAGAAATGTACACGCAGAAACTATTACAATATTAACATGTTCATTCATAAACTAAATTAAGGCTTACCCAGCCCAGGAAATCAGTGTGACACAGGCGTATGGTGACCAGGAGAGGACATAAACCACAATGACGACAAAGGCGATCTTTGCCAACTTCCACTCACTCCTGATGGATTTCTGCTGGATCAGGGTGGATTTCCTCACCTGAGTTCCCAGCTTTTCTACCTCCCTAAACATGGAGCAGAATGGAGTGAGCATTTAGTTAAAAGAGGAGCTAGACCCCAAAAAGAGATTAAAGTTGTTCATGTGAACCTGGACAGTTTAGGTACTATTTACAATATATATCTTAATTGCCGTTTAATTTACACACACAGGCCAAAAATACCATGTACTTGTATTCTTGTATAAGTCTCACCTGGTAGTATTTCTTATAGCCAGAAACATGAAGACATAGCAATAAGAGATGATTCCCAGTGGGATAAAGAAAACAAAACAGCACAGCATCATCGTGTAGCTCCTGTTGGCCAGTGTGTATGTGACATAATCCCACGTACACGATGTCATCAAGCCCTCTGGGATATAAGAGCCTAGAAGTTACAGGGAATCTGGTGAATTATTAATATAACAGTATAGTTATTTGATTTAAAGACTTCTTAATGTAATGTGTGAGTGGCTTAAGATAACCTGTGAACTGTGTTACTGGAGATGGATGAATGAAGATTAGTTGTGTTAAACATTGCATCAGTTTTTCTACGCTTATGCTCACACAACCGGTGAAGTGCACATGTCAATAACTTGAGTTCCCTGGCAAAATGTCTGACTGAAATGTAAATAACTTCCTGATTGAGGGAAACTCACTCCAGCCAACAAGAGGAGCCAGACTCCATGCCAAAGAGTAAAGCCAGACCATGATGATGGCCAGCGTGGTTCTTCGTTTGGAGCTCCAGTGTATGGCCTGCAGCGGCTTAGTGATAACCACGTAGCGATCGATAGAGATAGCCAGTAGATTTATCATGGAGGCGATGCCAAACAAGGCGCCACAGAATGCATACATCTTACAGCCTAGAAAGGAGGAAGACAAACAAATACCAAATATAGTATCAGTCAAAAGTTTGCACAAACTTCAATGAGAAAGTGTGTCCAAACTTTTGACTGATGCTGTATTTGACTGTTACTGTATATAAATGGCTCAAATAAATCGACACCAGATTTACACCTTTTCTCCTGTGTTTTATAATAATTTAATGTATTGAGTGGCGTGTTTTATAATAGAAAAGAAAGAAAAGAGTTACCGGTCTCTCCAAACACCCAGTCCTTGTAGATGCAGTTGATGAAGAAGATGGGGGACTGCGTGAAGGCCATTAGGAAGTCACTGACCGCCAGGTTCATGATGAAGTAGTTAGGTAGGTTACGAAGCTTCTTGTTACTGCACAAACACAAACACACACACACACACACACACACACACAAAATCACATATAGGGAAGTTTTATAATCGGTTTGATTAGTATTTTACATATAAAGTGTAGTTGTACAGATAAGGTGGCTGAGCATTATTGATAATTTAGAAAATATTGAAGTGGCATATTGTGATTTTTTGGTGGCATGGTGGCACAGTAACCCAGCAGCCCTTCTGTGTGGAGCTTGCATGTTCTCCCTGTGTCTATGTGGGTTCTCTCCAGGTACTCCAGCTTCTTCCCACAGACCAAAAACATGCAAATTAGCTTAATCAGTGACTTCAAATTTCCTTTTGGTGTGAATGTGAGTGTGAATGGTTGTCTGTCTCTGTATATGTTTGCCCTGTGATTGACTGGTGACCTGTCGCAGGTGTAACTCGCCTCTTGTCTAATGTACGATGATATTGACTCCAGCAAATCTACGACCCTGTCTAGAGAATAAGTGGTAAAGAAAATGGATGGATGGACGGACGGACGGACGGACAGAAGGATGGATGGATGTTGTGATTACAGTGATTTTCAATTTAAGCTTCTGTATTACGAAGTAATAAAAAAATAAATACACTAGAGAATATCAAGTTAATGAGCATGTTTTATGTCATGTATCCTTTTTAACAAACAACTATCACTTTTGATTTGGATTTATGCTTACATTAATTGTACATACATTTTAAAAATGTGTGCTTATAAATGGGTCATGGCAGTTGTGTTATTTTGTTTTGTTAAATACATCACAGTTAACAGGAGATGACATAATGTCATGTTGCAAATTTGGGGAAATGGACCCCAGATTATAATTATGATGTTAAAGAGCGATTTAGGCTGAAGGCCCTTTGTTTGCTCTTCTGTTGCTTACATTCTGCCACTGTGCTTTTAATCATCTTACATTTCAAAATGCCAACTGTGTGTGCTTCAAGTGTTTTCCAAGTATTTAAAAAAAAGTGTTCTTACAGGACTTCCTCAGGACTGAAGTTAGGTCATTGCTCATCACACATGCAAGCTGTACTAATATGTCAGCACAGCTAACTAGAAGGAATATACCAAATGCTATCTTATTTTTAAGTTTTCTAATTCAATCCCTGCAAAGCATTTTTCATTATCCTTTTTAGAGAGAAGGGTAAAAGGTCATGAGACACAAGTTTAATCACACTTGTCCCTCCCAGTTGTTTAAATGCATTCATTTATGTACATTGTTTCGTTGTCAGCATTAATCAGACATAAGCTCTATGGTGAACTGGTCAACTCTGTGTGAACCTGTACTCATACCAGCTTGATTAAGCAGTATATTGACCTGCTGTCTGCCCCCATGGCTGTTTATTGATTAAACTCAATGTCTGTGTCTCCTGAATTAAAATGGTTCCTCCATGAGCCTGACCGAACACAACAGAATAAAAAAATATTATATCTGTGAGCAAGTGTGTACTGAACATTTGTGTGTGTGCATGTGTGTCAGCTATAATATCACTGCTGGCTGGGCTTGTTTATCCACATATGGCATTGGGCGAGTGCCCAGGGGCCAATTTGTTGTGCTTGGGGGCACCAACATGAAAAAGAAAAAAAAACAAAACAAAATATAAATAGACAGCATTTTTTCATTTTAGTGGTCAGAAACTGTAAATACAACATTTCGCTTTTTTTATTATGATTATTGATATGAACATGAAAAACATGAATAAAAATGGTGCAAGGGTTTGCAGTGGGGCAAGTTGTTTGAGGTACCACTAAGACAATCAAATATGCTACAGATTAATGCATTTAAGAATTTATAGCAGAGAATGGAATGGGGAGGGCTGCAGTTTTTCGCGCACTGCCAAATTTGGCCTGAAAGTGGCCAACCAGAGAGGGAGCAGAAGCTGTTTATTTCAGTAATAACACTGGTACACTTTACTGCTGACAAAAAATGTGTTCAAATACAATTTTACTAATCCACCCTATTGTATGTTTATGCACATGAATCTACCTTTTGTCCTATATTACACTGTTACAAAATGTTTCCCAGTTTTTTTCCTTTTTTTTTTTGCTTTCCGTTTTCTTTTGTAATATGTTGTTGTTATTTTGTTATTGTTAATATAACTGGTACTGTTAATATTTTCCTTTACATGTATGTGTATGTATTTGTTTCACCTTGTGTAATTAAAAAAATGGCATTTATTTATTTTTCCCTATTTTGGTTGTGGGGTTCATACATTTTCTGAAACAAAACATCTAAAAGCAAACATTTTATCAAGGGGGGTCCATACTCCAACTTGTTTTCAGGTACTAACCATGAAAAGTTTAAAGAACCACTGCCTTAGGGCACCACACTGTATAAATCCAGGCCTGACTGCAGGTGTATTTACGTGTATGTAGGTGTCTGTGTTTACGTGTGCATATTACTTCAGCAGTCCCTTAATTCCTAGAAAATCATCATATCGAGTGACATCCCACTTGAAGAACAATTATCTCCATCCCATTTCTCTGTGTGTGTCTCCCTCTCTCTGTCAGAGAGAGTGAATGGATTTTCCTGGAACCCATAACATCATGTGCATTTCTGATTCAGTAAACGCAAAATATCAGCGCAATTCAATGGAGAACCCATCTAATCCATCTACTGTGATGGGCAGATGGAGGGTAAAAGCTCCCAACAATCCCCAGAACACACACACACACACACACACACACACACACACACACACACACACACACACACACACACACACACACACACCCCAAACACACACACACTTTTCCATCACTGTCCCAATTTCTTTTCTGTGAGTCAGTTAACATCAGTAACACAATAAAATGTCAATAGTAGTCCAAATTATTCAACACATAACACACATACTCCTTCCTTGACTTCTCGCAGAAAGCTTTCGATTGAAAAAGACCCACATTTTTCAGTTTGACATGCATTATAAGAAAAAGTCCCTCATATGTGATATTACGCAAGTAATTACCTGTTGCATATTATAGAAAACTGTGTGAGTTTCGGGTTTCGTTATGTATAATGTCTTTATGTAGCAATTTTAACTGTTTCAGTTGTTGATGTTTACACTGTTCAAAATTTATTTTTCATTACATTCAATTTATGATAAAAAACACTGTACAATGCTGAGCAGGCTACAATACGAGAGTTTTGTGGCTCCTTGCAAGACAGAGCTAAACGTTACCATTATTGTACATTATGTTCTCAAGGGCCTAAACCAATAACATGATAACAAAAACAGACCAAAATCCATTTATGGAGGCCCTGATATGTGATTTTATATTTTTCATGGCCTTGCACCTGCTGTATTTGCATCATAAAAAGAACGGAAAGCTGGAATTTAAAGTGAAACCTCTTTTCCATGTAGTTCACACAGAAATTTTACTCTTTTGAACACAACATTCCACTTTGCTGACATGCAAATACAGCCAGGACACTAAGATGCAAAGATTATTTTAGTGGTAATCACCAGCTTTTTGGAAACCACTTGATCCTCTGGAGAGTAAAAGATGTGATAAACACTAACCCTCAGTTAGTAATGATTGTAAGATTGTTTAAACCTCTTAACCTGCATGCAGATTGTATTTTGGCAGAGGCATTATGTCCCCCATCACCCACACGCAACTTTAGTCTTGCTGTCTGTTTTTTCCATCTGTCTAGCTCTCTCTGATAGATCATAACATCTCTGCGTGAGTACAACATCTTCTCAGAGCTTTGATTAAAGTAGAGATGCACATAAAACATGGTGAGGGCTAATACAGTTGGATGAAACTTGGCTTTTAAATGCTCAGGGTGAATCCACTGAAATGAACAAGAACACAGGAAGACACACACTCACCTATAGAAGGCAAACATAACCAGGGCATTGCCGGTGATGCCCAGTGTCCCGATGACAAAGACGAATATCGCAACAATATAGTGAGCATGGTCAGGCACATCCACCTTGTGAAAGAAGCTGTTCTGGGTGTGAGCTTTCTCTGGCTCCATACTCTCAGTGGACCACATGGTTCAAACACCTCATCAAGACTGTCAACCTGGCAGGATGCAGTAGGCTCACCAGTGTGT
This sequence comes from Scomber scombrus, assembly GCF_963691925.1. Lineage (NCBI taxonomy): Eukaryota > Metazoa > Chordata > Actinopteri > Scombriformes > Scombridae > Scomber > Scomber scombrus. The sequence goes on from NC_084973.1 coordinate 17,841,450, forward strand.
AATCCACTTCTTTTTGCTTTTGTCGGGCCTCCATAGTAGTATCATTTGCATAAAGTCAAAGCAGTGAAACTGTACAGAATCTTCCACGAATTGTACTAAATCAAGGTCTAGATAAATCAAGGTTTACCAAACTGTTTTCAAGAGTCCTTCCCATCATAATCCATCCATCCAGTACTTTGTTTTAATCAGAAATGACAAGGTGATCTCCAATTTGCAGTAGAGTTGAGATGTGAAATGTCAAATCCTATCAAACCCGTATGAAAAGGGTGATCCTTACAAAATGTTACCAAGTTGTTAATGTTACATTTTTTTACAAAAAATAAGATGTAAAATATGAAGAAATTATATTCTCTCTTTTATTTCTTTGTCCAGCAAAGACATCTGAAAAATGCCATTGGAAAATGCTAGATGAAGTCCACAGCTGTGCACATCTCCAAATGTAGTTTAGAAGCAACATCCATGCTGTTGTTCCCTTCTGGTCTGCAGTTCAGAACTTGTCTTCCACCCGCAATCTCAAAATGTTTCCTCTCTGATACATGAGTTATTCAGTATGTAAATTGCCACCATAGAGGCACTTTGCTGTTTATTCATTGCACATTGTCACTGTCTGTCTACTCAGTGTTAGCCTGCAGCTTCTTCTCCCGTCACAGCAGCTGTGCACCAAGCTCTGATTCAGTGGCTTGCCTCTGATTATCTTGCCAACTAGCAAGTCCCAACCTCTCATCTCTCTCTCTCTCTCTCTCTCTCTCTCTCTCTCTCTCTCTCTCTCTCTCTCTCTCTCTCTCTCTCTCTCTCTCTCTCTCTCTCTCTCTCTCTCTCTCTCACACACACACACTCTCTCTCTCTCTCTCTCTCAATGTGTCTCTCCCTCACTGTCCCATGTTGCTATGGGTTGCACACTCCACTCTGCCCCCTTGTCATACTCGTTCTCTCTCTGTCTCTCTCTGTCTCTCTCTCTCTCTCTCTTCCTCTTTTCTGCTCTACTACACTGCCTCTCTCCTCTCCCTCTCCCACCCCTACCCACCCTTCATGTAATATGGCCCAGCTCTGAGCTCCAACCCTTTAACTACCAGATTCTTATGTAACAGACATGATGTTCACTAGCACTACCAGTATCAACAGCTATTTTAGCTCAGAGGTGCATTAGACTTTGCATACAGGACATTCACACTTTCATGTGTATTGATTCCTCCAAGTCAACAACTCGTTAAAGCAGTCATTAACAAGCTGGCCAGTCTTTGAAACCTCTTGCATGCTGCACAAAGACATGCATGTTTTTGTTTTTTTTGCTCTGCTGTGACATCTTCATGGTCACAGCATGCACAAACTATTTAAGATCCCTCATAGAGCTAGGAAATTAATTGGTCTTCCCTCTTCCACCTCCAGCCACACCACAGCTCTGAGACTTGACTCAGGACAACATTTCATACCCTACCCTTCAGCTGTTGATACAGGTTGACCATGTGCAGAAGGGACAGCTTTAAGAAAATGTTCATCCTCTGTGCTATATACCTTAATGACACACCCCAGCCTCAGAATGATGTTGAAATCCAAAGGAAAAAAAAGAAATCCAAAGGAAAAAGCATCACTCTCAATCAGGTGTTATCTAATATATAATCAATAATTATCTAATATTTGGACCAATTGTGAAGACTAAATAAAACAGTTACATATGCAGTGGGCCGAAAGATTGACCCTTGAGCCATGATGGGACCCTGAACCAGAAAGGTGGAGGCTTGGATGGTGGAGGCAAGCTTTGCCAGCAGCAACATGAGCAACAGTGGTGGTGTAGCAAGAACAGTATAGGTGGGAGTTATATTTAAATTGACTGCCTTGTTGTGAGAATGGCTGTGATTGGTGTGTGACTGATAAGGTATGCTGATTCAATCAACGGCTGTCAGTTGATTACAGCTGGGGTGTAGGACTTCCCTGTCCTGCATGAACTAACGTGTTTCTTCATTAAATATGTAAAATTGCTTGTTTTATGGATGCTCAATGTGTGTCTGGGATGTGTGCAAATGGTCTGCAATAAGGAGGCTTTACAGTTTTTTCCTATTGCTAAAACACAATTTTGCAAACTAGTCTGGTTTTATCAAAATACTTAACACAATTCACAGAACAGCACACCCAAACTGCAAAATACCTCATATATCCTACAAAATGAAGTACTGCAACCAATACTACATATAGCATTATCAAAATCAAACTTTTGCACCAACTGGCACACACTTCATTCATATTACCATATTTTTGTCTAACCAACTACACACTGTTGGGCATAATGAAAAGCACTCTCATCTTAAGTATGCTTTGCCATAATACTAAAATAGTTAAAATTGTAGAAAATTCTTCAGATTGTTGCACAGAAATATTTGCAGATACACACACATGCTGTTGAAACATTTATTTTTTGAATTTTTCACCAAACAAGTCAGTGCAACATATGCACATCAGATATATTTACATTGGAGTGAACAAAAATATGCTCACAAAAAAACAGTAAACTGAAAAAGAAAATTGCAGAGAAAATGTGCAGAAAAAATACATAGAAAAAAAAGAGGCAAGAAAAATAATTAGGCAGCATCTTGCCGCACAGCTAGGTCTGGCCACAATGCCTCGTCCATCACTCTTCCTCCCCCTCTCATTCTCACCCTCCCTCTTCCTCTCTCTGCAACGTCTTCCATTGTTGTTGTAAAAAAAAAAGGTGCTCACCTGTGGTCTTTTCATAGTGCTTATTTACTGATTGAAGTGGTAACAATTAAGCATTGAGGTGTTTGGCTAGGTAGCTCATATATTGGCCAATTAGCTCATGCAGTGTCATTTTGAATGGCAGTGTTTTGAAATGGCAAACATGTGACTTTTTGTCAAATTGTTGTGTCTTATGCAGAAAACCATGTTTAGTGCATTTAAAAAGTGCCATTTTGAAATACAAAATGTGTGTAAAGCAGAAAATGTGTTTAGACTTGACGTTTAGACTGGAGACTTGAGAAGCGGTTTTGCTCTCTGTGTGTCAGTTTAAATAATTGTGCTATGCATGTCATTTTAGTGTGTTAGCAATTGGAAAAAACTGTAATTAAAAGTGGCGATAAGGGTTCTGAATGATATTCTTATGACTGCCAGCGGGATATACTGTAGGTTGGAGGAGTCCAGCATGCCGCATCTGCTGGTCATTGCTTTTTATGGTGCTGGACATGTTGATAAAAGGAGATGAAGGGAATAGAGGGAGGTGAAGAATGCAGAGCTTAGACAGAGATGTCAACTAAGCCCCCACAGCAAGGGATAGCCTTAATCTGCACACTGTGCATGCATGTGGATCAGTGTTTGATCTGCCTGGAATACGAACTTATGTGACATTATGTGTGTGTGTGTGTGTGTGTGTGTGTGTGTGTGTGTGTGTGTGTGTGTGTGTGTGTGTGTGTGTGTGTGTGTGTGTGTGTGTGTGTGTGTGTGTGTGTGTGTGTGTCGGTGTCAGTGTACGTGTGTGTGTACGTGTGTGTATGTGTGTGTGTGCCTGCATAAATGTGTGTCCACATATGTATGCATGTGCCTTGTGAATATGTACTGTATGTGCGCACAATATCACACAGTGCACACATGGCAGATGTTTCCAGGGATTATAGGGTTCTGTTGGCCTTGATGACCTAATCATGGTTGTAGTGTTTATATTTACATGTCAGTGCAGCAGGGCAATATTTAACAGGACATGTATTGCTACACAAAGAGCCAGTTTGATGTAATTTATGATTTTCCATGTCTGACCTTTGCAATTTGCATTTATAGCATTTACACAGAGACTAGTTATGAAGGACACATTACTTATCACAAACATTTGTGATAAATAGAGAATAAATATGCTGATTATGACAGTTGTTGATCCACATAGTGAAATGTGCCAAAAGTTGGGGCATGTCTAGGTAAGCCTAGTAATGCAAATCATTACCTAAAATATAATATAGATTGTCAACAGAAAAAAATCTTAAAATAAATCCACTTTAGTTAAAATGCTACACTAATAGCCATTTTTAATATGGAAACCAGGTCAAATTAGATGTTGATTCACTTTACACTGACTGTGACTTTAAGGTTGCTTGTCATGTTAATACAGCCTGTGCAACAAGCTCGAGTTAGAGAGGGATTAAAGACGAAAGAAGCATTCATTTTATGCACTATGGCAGCTCTCGCAGATGTGAGGCAATGGTAGAGAAATGCTGTAAATTCAAATTAAAAAAGAAAATACTAATAGAAAAACTTCAATTAATTAATGTTAAAAAATAAATTCATCTGTTATTGTAGGACCAAATAGCAATCAGTTTCAACTTCTTAATTTGAGCTCTTGCTATACTATGCAGTTAATTAAATCAAAAGCAGACATATACTGTATACAGTAGTTGAATGTATTGTCTTTCTAGCACATATTACTTGCAAAGAACATTAATACACATGAAAATATGGGTTACTTTACATACACAAATTATATCAGTAAATTCTTTATCATAAAAATATGCCACACTATACATAAAGAGCATATTTAGAAACTATTTAGAGAGGATAAATATTGTTAGGCCTCCTATTATATATTTCAGGCGAATTTCAGGTTCTCTAGAAAACTATTAAAAAAACAGAAAAAGAGCTATTGTTTGTATTTTATTGTTGTTTTAATACATACAATGTAAAGTATCCTATAAAAAATATCTTTTCACCCCTGAAAATATCAAATTACCTGCTTGCAAATCAAAAGCTTTATCTTTATTTTATAGTGTGTCGTGTATTTATTAAAGGAGATGATTATTTTCTGAAGTGTTTCCTTCAGCCAGATTATCCAAAATAGTTTGTCAGGTTATAAGCATGTCTCTGATCTTTAGAGTGCCAACTATCTGTAGCTTCCCTCTGTTTCACACACACCATGTGGTTAAATGACCTTGTCTTAATGGAAAAATATATCAATGGTGTGGGATTCATGGAATACAAACTGGACAATGGAGGTCAGTATTCCACAAGTCAATGACTCAATTACTATTGAACCAGCTGGTATTGGTGCTTAAGTCCTGGGTGTGATTCCCCTGTTTAAACATACAGCACAGAGTTAGGCCCACAGTGGAAAGAGACTAATTACTATTGAATGGTGTTGCTCTGTGATCAGGACTGCGTCCTCGGGGCCATGAGTCAGTTGGAGATCAATACTTTACCAAACAGGGGCATAGAGTGATGGGTACTGCGCAGAACACCATAAGCATAAAAAAATAAGCCCCACCACAAGCAGCACAATGATTGTCAGATGACTGTTGCCCTGAAGAGTCTTATTAAGCATTCATTACTGTCTCTTTTTTATCCTGCTTAAAACATGCATACTTAATTGTCTGAGAGCTTGAAATATTGGGATGTATGTGCCCGATTTTTCTAGGAGTTTGGTAATTCATACGAGAAAAGTGTGTTAAAAAAGTTAATCCTGCAATCTTAAGAAATACTGATTTAAAGATAACTGCACCAGGACAAAACAGAATCTACCAGACTGAAAAATAATCCTTGGTAACAAGCAGATCAAAAGTAAGTTACTGTACTTACTATAATGTAAATGCTTTGACTATTGAACATTAAAAAAAAAATCTTTTTCATACAGAGTTTGAAATGGTAAAATCTGCTGTTGTGAATGTGTACTTGTGTTTTCAGTAACTGGATTTTTTTTTCTATCATAATTTGCATATTGTCACCCTGAACTGGTTGCATATAAAAACACTAAATGTATATTAAGATATAAACCTGCATTGTAATGACAGAAATGTGGTTTCAGGCTCAGATGTTGCAAGGTAAAGCAGCATGTGGAGCAGAGAAATATGAGGCAAGCAGGAAATGATAGATGTGGCAAAGAGCTTTAAATCTCACATGTAATGCATGTCTTAAGCCTCTTTAACATTTTGCCTTGCAGGCCTTCTGTTAACCAACATACAGGGAATCTAGGTTGTAGATCAAACGATGTGGAAAAAGCCGGTCATAATGTGCACTTCGATAAGTGGAATGAGTTTCAATCAATAACAAACCACCACAGTAGGACTCTACTCTCTCTCTCTCTCTCTCTCTCTCTCTCTCTCTCTCTCTCTCTCTCTCTCTCTCTCTCTCTCTCTCTCTCTCTCTCTCTCTCTCTCTCTCTATCTCAATCATCATTATCACTCTGCCTCCCTCTTTTATCATTGCCTCCCACTTTATCCACCCCACTCCACCTCTCTCTCTCTCTCTCTCTCTCTCTCTCTCTCTCTCGCTCTCTCTCGCTCTCTCTCTCTCCCTCTCTCTCCCTCTCTCTTTATCCCTCCCTCCCCCCCCCCCCCCCCCCACCCCCCTCTCTCTCTCTCTCTCTCTCTCTCTCTCTCTCTCTCTCTCTCTCTCTCTCTCTCTCTCTATTTCTGAAATAAAAGGAAAACAATTAAGTTGATGTGTTTTTATCCTGAGAATTGGTGGATTAACATGATCATCAGAGACAGAGATTCAATATGAGAAGAATCAGTGTTTGGTGAAAAACAATTCAGTAACAGAGCAAGCATAATTAATTGACAATCAACAACTTCCACGGATTATGCGTGTAAACTATGTAAAATGTGAGAGTAGGACAGTATCATTGTGCTGCCGTAAAGTATTACATATCACTACACCACTGCAACTCATGGAGATGACAAGCCATTGTTTCCGAGAAACTTTTAATCTATTTCACAGACATTGCTGAAATGCTTCAAATGGCAAATGTGCCCCAGTTTTTCCCTTTGCTGATGTCCACGTGTTTTGTGACGTATTAACTTCAGCAGAGGAGAACAGACACCATAAAAGCTGTGGTTTTATAGCATAGTACATTCTCAACTCTGGTATGATAATAATTTATGTATATCTGTGAAGCCTAAGAATCACATTGTGTTCTATGTATCCAGGAGCTCAAACATTTCTGGGCTCTATGTTTAGACCAAATAATTAAAATTCATGATGAATACGACACAAGATCATTTGCTTACTAAATGTATAATTCAGAAAGACTTTTTTAATAGACAGTCACAGCCAAACAGACTGCAGAAAATATTTTCTTTTCACATTGCGTGCACTTGCAACATCAGAAAACATATCACAAAAACAAGCAGAGGTTTTTCAACAGACAATCCAGCGCTTGCACCAGTAGCCAGACCGAGACCTTTTTTCCCTACAGGAACAGAAGATTAGGACAAATAATCACAAACATTTCTCTCTCTAAACTTATTTTATATTCACCCTTTAGAAAGGTTTACCTACCTCTGGTCAAAGTGCTGGATCTCACATTGACCCAGAAGACTGTGCGTTGCTGGGCTACCGTGGCCCTGGAAAACCACAGAGTTATAGTGCTATAGTGATGGTTTATGTTTAGATACCTGTGCTTCAATGAAATAACATAATATTTAGTATCTAGAGAATTCCACTTCTCCCCTCTTCAGGGTCAAATTAGAGGAAAAACATTATTTCTACGATACTGTATCCTGTCTAAAGTTGCACTGAATAAACTAAGTAAAAGTCAGAAAAACAGGAAATGTACATGTTGAATCATTGGAATGTCGACTTGAGCGTTCATAAAAAAAACTTGATATTACAGTAATTGCCATGAAAATAGATAGTTAATATAATATATAATATATTAATAATTAATATAATAATATTATTAATAATATAATATTGGTTGTAAGTGGATGTATGTTTTTGTGATGGTAAAAAGTTGTTTTGCTTTACATACATGAAGTAGACAGAGCCTGGGCTAGGATTGGGTGGTATCCAGCTGTATACAGTGGTGTTGTCCTTTAGGTTGGTGTTAGCATGAGTAATAGCCCCTTGTGGATTCCCTGCACACTGTGAACATAAAATATATACTTTTAATATCAAAATGTTTATGATTTGACTTGTACTTAATGCTCACTCTTGCTTGCTTTGATGACTTTAGCAGTCAACAATGTCTCAGTACATACTCAGCAATGACCACAGTTATTTGATCTGTTAAACATTTTGCCTATTTGTAGCTGTTTGAGAGTTTAGGTCTTCAACACGCCCATCACATCCTCTCCTGGCATCTTAACTGTTGATCATGGCTTTGAGACGTACCTCAAGGAACCTTGTGTCTGGAGGAGGGAGTTTCCAGCTCCCAAGAGCATTAGCGCTGATGCCTGTCCGAGCTTCCAGCAGCACACCTCTGTATGCTGGTCCAATGATAGTCACTATACAGGAAAACACAAGGAAAAAGCAGCTGTATACTAAAGAGTTTTAATTTTGACTTGTTAAGAATTGGACCCAAGTGTAATTATCTAAAATATGATACCTGCTTTACAAAAATAAGAACAATTTAAGCCTACATACAATACTTTTTTCCCCCATTTAATCTTCTTTTATCCTCTTCACTCACTACACAGGAATTATTTCATCATATTTCATTTGTTTCATATTGTTTCATCACTGGTGAAAAAAATTGATACCAGTGTAAATAAACGCCAGTTATCAACCGAGCACATACACACACACACACACACACACACACACACACACACACACACACACACACACACACACACACACACACATACAAGCTTGTCAACTTCATCTTCAAGAATTGACTTGAAGATGACAGTCAAAGCTTTAAATTTTGAGTGAGTTTTGTTCGTACAAAAGTGAAAATCTCGTATTACTAGCCCTCCAACCAGTATGAAACTCAGTTCAGATGAAAGACAAAAAGGTTATTATCCACAAAGATGCATATAGATGAGAATTCAATTGTAAAAATAACCTCATAAAAATTATAAAACATATTTTTTGAACAAAAATGTAAAAAAAAAAGTCCTTGTTTATTAATCCATCCTTTAACATTACTACTGTGTTAGGGACATGTTTCTGTATACTGGTTTATTAAGAAATTGTAAAGATTGGTGTTTTGTTTATGTTTCATCTAAAAGTAGCTATTTACTGTCATATAATTCATCTTACCTGTAATGGGCTCTCCTGGCTGAAATGTCCCCATGTTGGTGAATAGAGTGTAGGGTGCTGGTGAAGGCTGTGGCAGCACCCCAGCATGACGAGGCATCATATCCTCACAGGCACCGGTGGGAGCTCCAGAGGGATAGCCACTAACAAAACAGAGCATTTGAAGCATAATGAAAGCAAGAAACAACGGCTCCATCAGGAATGAATGAAAACAAAGCTAATGCACAGCAGAAATATCCAAATAGTGTTATCTAACCTGTATACAATACACAGACCTGAATCAAGAGATGGACTTTTAAAAAGTGTTGCTGAGTCACAAAACCAGAACATTTTAATTTTACTCCAACAATCCCTTTGTCAACCATGAACGGTGCTTTTTACATGAATTATCTTGTGATTTCTTCGAAAGTATATGTAAGTGATATTCACGCATTTCAGCACAGAACAAATGTCAATTTTCTCCAGCAAAACAAAATATTTGGAATAGTTATTTTGTTGTGTCAAAGTAATTGTGGGAAGTTAGAAAACACTCTCCATGAAAATCACATGATAACAACTTTAGTTTTGTCCTTACACAAGCCATTAAACAGCACTACAGTACATGTAAAGCATACTTTTATGACATCTGAAATTCCTTTGTATTTCTTTACACGACAGTCCAAAAAATATTACTAATGGATATTTCTGTAAATGATTATTCATGACTTTAGTTTGCCCATATATCATGGGAAAACATTGTAAACTTGATTGTACAGTGTAACACTTCTCTTCTTGATGCTGGATGCTGTGGAATCAGGAAATACATGTTAAATTTGATCTATTAAGCCTTAATTAACCAGGTTTGTCCCACTGAATTCAAAGAACTCTTTTGCAAGGGACATCTGGCCAAGAAAAGCAGCAACACAGTTTCAACAATAAATTTAATTAAAGCACATAGGTTTGAGTAATATTACAATTATCAGATAAAACATTTGCACACAGACAGCTTGACTGCATACTTCTCACCATAGTTTTAAAATCAATCAGGGATACTATGTTTTGAAGTTTAAGATCAGTTTGTGAATTGATCCATGCAATAGGTGCAGACAATCTAAAAGCTTGCTTTCCTATTTCAGTTTGGACATTGGGAACAACAAATAAATTGCAAAATGTCCTGAGAACAAAAAAAAAAAAGATAAGTGGAAATGTTGTCAAGATTGGCCTTTTAAATAAAAACATACCAATGACTGAGGCAGTGTGCACATAAAGCAGGCCAATTCACTTGTAAGTGTGCAGACAAATTAAAGGAAAAACTGATGTGATTGATTGATTTTACAGTCTCTGAACTCTACTAAAGGGATGAACACCATTCTTCCAAAAGATATTCCCTCAGTTTTGATGTTGGTGGAGGACAGCACTGTCTAACACTTTGGTCCAAAATCTCCCTTAGGTGTTCAGCTGGGTTGAGATCTGGTGACCGTGAAGGCCATAGCATATGATTCACATAATTTGCATGCTCATCAAACCATTCAGTGACCCGTTGTGCCTTGTGAATGGGGGCATTGTCATCCTGGACGAGACCGCTCCCATCAGGATAGAAATGTTTCATCATAGGAAAAGTAAACCCAAACCATGCCAGCAAAAAGCCCCTCACAGCATAACAGAGTCAGCGATACCCATCACTACAGGGGTCAAGCATTCAGAAGATGTATTGATTTTTCCTTTAATTTGTCACCAATCTATAACACACAATGGTGAGTAAGAGATCCACAGTTTGTAATGAATCTCAGAACCCCATGATACACCTTATCCAGCATGTGAAGACAGTGAGCAGAGTCACTCTGCATGCTGCAGTTAATCCTTCAAAACCTAAGGACAGAACCAAACCTTACATCAACTTAGTATGTGTTCAACCTTCCTGAGCCACACAAAAGTGAAATTAATCCAGCAGCTACTTACAGTAAGAAGCTATAGTATATGTAAGACTTTTTTTTTTTTTTTGCACTACTCAATCTTTAGTGTAGGAATTAAGGAATTATTTTTCCTCAAGGAAACAGGCATATGCATATCCTTCTGTACTTGCCAAACACAGAAGGATATACCACTGTCATGATAAAATGTGTATAACTAGAGCATCCATCAGTTGGTCTCCCAGAATCTCAAAACCTGTGAGCACTTTTGTGATCATCAAATATCTCCCTAAAATCCTCAAAACCAGTTTTCCCTATATTTAGCAACTTTTGAAATAAACGATTTAAGTATGCACCTTAGTTACAGGTGCATACTTAAACTGAACCAACAGGAGCTCAGAGAGAAATTTGCATCATGTGCTCATGTCCAAACCTCCAGTTTGAGCCTGCACTGATTCCTGATCATGTTAACATATACATCCCTAAGCAGGCTGGGGAACTATTAACCTGTTCACATCAGGTGTTAAATAGTAAATTGGGCTACTGCAATGCCATTTCTACTGGACTACAAATTGAAAAATTACAACTCATTCAAAATTTTGCTGCTAGACTTTTAAGTAAGAGTGAGCATATTACTCCAGTTTTAGCTACGCCTCATTGGCTCCCAGTATCTTTTAGAATAGATTTTACGGTTCTTCTACTTGTTTTTAAAGCTCTAAATGGTTTGGGACCGGCTTACACTATGCAGACACTCTGTTGTTTTACAATCCTTCACAAGCTCTCAGATCGTCTACTGCTGGGTTTTTAAATATAGAGCATTTTTAGACGACAGCTGACAACGTATTAATTTAATCAGTCTTCATTGTCATTTCAATTTATTTATACTCATTTTAGCAAATTGTCTAATTTTATTCCTTATTTGTTTATTTGCTTTTTGATGGAATTTGAGCTACATCGCTTGTATGAAAGGTGCTCTATACATAAAATGTATTCATATTAATATTAAAATTAATATAATTTCTTCCCGAAAAAATGTTTTTGTTTTGTTTTACAATATTGTGCAGAACAATGAGCACAAACTAAAATGCATTAAAATAACTAACTTCAAGCAAATATTTTGAATAGTATGTGATTGGGTTATTATAGCAGATATTGTTATTAAAACATAATTCATGGTTGTGCCATGTCAAATGTTTTCAAGTACCCATAGCAGTTTCAGTCAGACTCAACCTGAAAATCTATAGCAAAAGCATCTGAGTGAATAAAAAAGAACACCCAGTGTATCAACAACAGCAAGTGGTACAGTTGCACCAGGAGTAAAACACTTTACAGTATGCAGTAAATGTGAGCATAAGGCCTATAAATAAACCTTCACATCAATGCCTTCAAGCCTAAATTACATTTTATATGTCCGCGTAGGTGTATGACACATTTCTGTGGGCTTTGCTTTGTTGATTCACAAAACTGGATGGCGATGTTGTGTATTCACGCAGATGTGGTATTAGTGATATGAGGAGAAACTTTTGTGTCTAGCATTTCTGAAGAGAAGAAGATTACTGACCTTTTTAACAGGTGCTTCATGTTGTTTTCGCCATCATCTTTTGGAGAATACAAGTGACATGAACAGACCCTAAGCAATTTCTGTCATCAGTAAGGTGAACTTGTTTGACCCACAGGACCCAGATTTGAAAATAGGTTTCTTTTTCTACTTTGTTTATTTCGTTTTCAAAATAGCCTGGGTTTAGTTATGTTTCTAAAAAGATATATATATAGCATAGTTTAATTAGAAATCACGAGATCATGATGGGCTAGTTGATACATAACAACATGAGTCATTGTGCGGTGCCAGACCTTGTTAATTCATGTTACCAATATGAATAATGGCAGTTAAAATATAATTTCACTGTCTTAAACATGTCCTGAGTCTCTGATTAAGTAAGTCTCAGAAAGGGTTTTCAGGCCCCTGTGCTGAAATCTTTGTATGCTTTGTGGATTAGTCTCTTATTTGGGAGTCACAGTTGATTGTGTTTTCATGTGTCCTTAAAACATGTGTAATCTCTTGTTTCAAAAAAAAAAAAAAGAAAAAAAAAGAAAAAGGATTTGTTGGCTAACAAAATAAGGAAAAATTAATTACAGATAAATGGGGTGGATCTTTCTTTTATTCTTCTATTTTAAATGCCTTTTACCTTTTGATTAATATCACATAAAATGCTCACAGACAAAAGAGAAAATCCAACATTTTCATACTGCCTCTCTGGTGATTTAATGTATTATTCATTATTTAAAAGTCCAACTGGTTTGAACTTGACGCTAAGAGGCAGAGGCAGACTGTGCTTTTAACCTAAACACAGCCAGGCATCTCGCTCCTGCAGGTAATCCACTTACCTGAGAATACCTTATCCTATGACATGTTCTCTGTAGCACTCGCCTTTTCAATTTACATTCCTCTGTGATGATGGATTGTACTCTTTCATCATTTATCAAGAGATTTTAAAAAGTCTTTGAAGAGGCATTGCATCCTTTACATCAGACTGTGACAGTAGAGTCTAATATTCTTATCCTTTTTACGCAGACTGACTTCTTACCATATTGAATGATAATGTATTGTTCCATTTGATTACTGAATCATTGATGGGGCACATACTAACTAATTCATCTCTCATGCACTATTAGAGTACACTGGTTTTGAAGCAGAGTGTTCTCTTTTCCATATCTTGCAGTTGACATCTCTACTGAAAAGGAGAGGATAAATTAAAGGCCATATTATATTTAAAAAATATAAACTTATACACAGATCCTTCACCTGTTCCATTTGTATCTTTGATTGTACGAAGTAAGTTAGGCAAAATCAGTGGATGCTATCAAACTAATATAAGTCCCTATTTGGCAGAACTAAATAGTGTCGTCTTCAAAAAAGAGTATGTTTTTTTTCCATTTCAGTAACCTGGAGAACACAAATCCGACAGAACATCACCTTGTTTGGTAGCACAGTTCCGAAAAGCTGATGTGAGCATAGACTGAAAAAATAAGTTAAGCTCTTCCCGAAATTAGCACAAATGTCACATGACCTTTCCCTCATTCTCCTTGATTTAAAACTTGGGACACATGAGAAAGTCTTTGATTGCAAAATGTTTGCAAAAACTCTGTACAGATCTTTCTGTGTTTATCCTTGTATCACACATTTATGTTTCATAACTGTATTTAATAAACTGAATTGAAATGCATTAAAAGGGGTACTTAAAATATTATGTGACACTAATAAGAAGCTTTAGCCACCCAAATGAGTCAAATCAAGTAGGTATCTTTCAACGTTTCAGTGTTTTTAGTGCAAAAGTCTCTCTTTTTGTCACTATACTTGTCTGAGGAAACACAAACTTTGATGGTATATTATAGAAACACAGAAAGGTCAGTGGATTTCATTCATTATCACATATGGCCATGCTTTTGTTTTAAAGCTGCATGCAGCACAGTAATTTAGGTTAATAGACCCTTTTCAGTAGAAACAGGAGCTGCCTCAGGGTGAGGTTATTGTGTTCTCAGTGTACAGTATGTAATATGATTTGCTACCGTATTCAAGTCAATATTAATGTTCTGAATGAGACAATGGATAAGAGTTAAATAACTGTTTTGATGACTCCATTAATAATAATAAAAGAACATACAATATGAGTCGATCAAATTAAGTTATTATACTCAGTTGTTATCTGGAGTAAATTTTAAATAGCAGATTGAAGGCAGATTTGTCAGGTTACCTTTAACCTCGAAGTGTGATAAGATGTGGATGACCTCAATTTGACTAAACGGTTTAAGATGAATGAAACAGCAAGAGTTGATCAGTTGACACTGCTCTCAGTTCATTTGAAGCTCCAGAGTTTGATGTTTCAGGAATAATTCTGCGCACGAATGTGATGCTGGTAGTATTGAGCACACAGCAGGAGGGAAATGAGAACAAAACTGTTTGTGTGTATATGTTCACGTGATACGTGACAGCAGGAACAGAACAATAGAAGGAAATTCAATACAATATTCCACTGAGTGACACTGTGTCACCAATTTAAGGTGACATCTGAGCTCCAGTAACATCAAATGAGATACCAAGACTTGGTCAGGTTGCTCAAGCTGCATGAAGGGGAAACTAAATATAGTTATACATTAGCTAGCTATTATGAGCTTGCGTTTCAAGAATTTTAATCAGTGACATGATTACATTAATATGATTGAGCTGTGTGATGAATATAACCAAGAAAATGCCCTTTTAAAAAAATTAAAAATACAAAATCTGAATTCGACCAAGTCAAGTTAGATTGCCAATATGCATTTAGACAGGCAAAAAGTATTGCAGTAATCATTTTTAGATGTAACTGAAAATAGAAGAAGTTGTATTGAATGCTGATAGTAATCAAGAGGAGTTAAAAAAAGAACATAAGTCAACAGATTTTCCCAAGTGCAACACGTTTTTCTGCTTTTACTAATACATAAGGTGTGTGAAATACAGATTAAATACATTTTATGTCTGCCAACTATTATTGTTGTGAAATACTTGGTGGCTGGTTGTATTGAATTGTATTGCAGCTGACAAAAATACATCAAACTGCCCTATTTTCAAAGCACAATGGAAAAATACTGTAGCCACAAGGATGGTTCTGAAATGTAATGTCAACTTGTAGCCATGGCCATGATTGAAAAGCTCATCAGAAAGGGCAATAATGACAGGATTTACAAAGAAGCACAACAAAAGTAAAATTACAGGAATCCAATGTGACTCCAGAACATTGTGTTCCAGTGTGCTCATGTATCAAAATGACAAAATGGGTACTGCTGTCAATGCCTTTCCAACCCAATGGCCTTTCTAGCCCTAATGACAAAGTTAAAGCAGCTAGAACTACTTAATGAGTTTAGGGGAAGATCGTCTTCACGGTTGAAAGAAACTTATAATAATAATAATCATTGCTTAATTGCAGAAGAATCATTCCTCCCTCATTTTTTTATGATGGCTTGCTTCTATCATAAAAAATGTTTTTGTTGTTTTTCCTTCCAGTATTCTGTCATTGTGCCTCCGTCTCCTCCTCTCCACAGTGACAAAAGTCACCTGTGCCCAGTGCGCAGCCGGTTAATACCTGCCCTTCAAAGGTATTATTTATAGACGCAGTTAGCGTCAAAAATAATACCTTCAGGTTTGGTAAACCACAATGCGCGTGCTAAATAACATATTTGCATTTTCTCCTCCCTGTATTGTGTGCACTGGGGTTGAAACGCCCCATATTACATATTCATTATGGCAAACGTACTAAATGGACAGCGCGTACTATCTTGCACAGTTGAAAGACGCAAACCTCAGTGCGCTGCGGTAGTAGATCAGCTTGCACATTTTTTGCGGGTGATGTCAAGTTTGCACACGTTTCTACACACGCAAACCTTTAGTAAATCAGGCCCATAGTGTATTGAATAGAAAACGCAGTGAGCATTTCTTTTATGTCGATTTAGAAAAAAGAAATTGGTGGCAGATTTTTGTATTTTTTTGTTTTGCAATTGTGACTTCAAGCCAAATAATGACACATGGATACACTTACGTAGGACCATAAATTGCTCACTTTCATTTTCAGGGGTTTATTACAGAGGATATTAAGAAGTATGTTTTAAGGTGCCCTCACTCAGCCATGCTGGTTCCTGCTTGCTCGGCACATCCAAGTCAGTCTTTGCAAACATTTTGTATCATTTGCCCATATATTAACTGAAGGGAGAGAGAGAAGCAAGCGTAGACCTAAACTTCAGACTCTGAAGCAATATGCTGACATCACAGATGCTACATCAACTTTTCTTCTACGGTCTATGGTCACCAGCTATTACACAAACGTGTTTCATCAGATGCATACAGTCAATATTTGCTACATTTTGTACTGTTGATGATTAACCCATCTCATTCACTCGTGTCCATTCACATCCCACAGTCACATGGTTTACAGATGCATATCATTTGCAATTATTTTCGAATTTGACACACTTACTGAAAACACCACAGGTGATCACTGACAGTCTTTCATTCTTTTGAAATAAATTAAAGATGTAAACTCATGTAATAAGTGATGATTTATTTCTGGATTTGTTCTGAATTCAAACTTTGAATCCCTTCATGGACTAATCATCTAATTGTGACATTGTTGTCAGAGTAACAACAACAAAGATAACCAAAGATAATTTATTAAATATTATCTTTGGATGTAACATTCGCAGAATATCCCTTTAAAAGTAAAGCTTCGGCATGGAAAGCAATGAACTGACAAATATGAGAAATTGTTATTTAGAAGCTACAAAGAAACTTAAAGGCTAAAGTTCAATGTATTATGGCCTGTGTCAAATTATACATCTCCAGGACTTTTGACTGCTTCACCATGTAAGCATCTGACTTTCATGTGACTAGTGACTCAAAAACTAGCAACCTTTAAAAAAAAAAAAACTGACATCAATCAGTCTACAGACTGATAACCACTTCACAAACAAGAATACAAATGCCACAACAACAAAAACAGAATAGAAATCCTCTAGGGCCCAAAACCAAAATCCTCTACAAAGACGTTTATCTCTGCTAGCTGCTCTAGGTCAGGTTCATGGAAAACTTGTGGTGACGCTTGATCCCTTGCATCACTTGGTTCTTTCAGCAATCAAATAAGGATTTACAGTAGAAAAAATAAAGATAAGATTGGAATCATCCCATGAGAAAATGTCCTTCAAAAGGTTTTTCAAAGACCTTCATTACCCATAACACTAAGCTTTATTTCTCTCTTTTCACAGAGTACTTGTGCTTTGTACAATCCTCTGGTGAACTCTGGTCATTTTTGCTGTTGCCATGGGCCAAAACTGTTTTCCAGAGCAATTTATCAAGTTGCTACTGTTGAAATAAATATGACAACTTGGCAGGGGAACATTGGTTTGAAAACTTTGCACACAGGAGCCACTTAAACAAAAACGTTCTTGTTACTCAAAGTAACAATGATGTTAGTCTTTTTCCAGTTTGAGCTTATACAGTACATGTCAGCTCTGAAATGGTAAACTTTTAACAAAAATGCAATTGTTCAGCTGTTACTCATTTTGTGCTGGCATGTCAGTTTCAAGATGACAAATCAGCCGGTCGAGGTGTTCACTCCAGTTGAAAATTGTGCTGAAATCGGACCCCCATCTCTTGAAACCACTAGTCTAGTTGGTGCAGGTGTTGATGTTCTTGCCGTCCGCAGCGTCCTCCACCAGTGCCAAGTGATAGTCAGTAGAGAGCGTGAAGTGGGACACACAGCCCAACAAGCCTCCCATGTACTGCCTGTTTGTGTGCAGAGCGATCTCTTTCATGCCACCTTCAGAGGGAGAATACACAGAAAGCAGGTGTGAGAGAGAGAGAGAGAACACAGATACAGTATGTAGACATCAAAATGTTTTTTCAGTACAGTATATATGTAATTCTTCAAATATGGTCAATTTTGTTTAGATATTTTTTTATAACAAATTTGTTATAGAAATGTATTGATATGCTTTATTACTCCATTCCTGATAGTGACTGTGGTGAAATTCTTTAAATAATATATAATTTTTGGCTTTTATTCCAACATTGAGGGGAAATCATCATTTCCATCACACAACGAAACAGGTGGGGGGTTTTTAAACAAAATTGGTGGCATACCTTGTTTTCCAAAAAAATTCAGAAACTGATCTGACAAAATATATATTAATTCATGCATTTTCAGGATTTTAACGATATTTTCCCCCATCGTTTACATGAGAAATAGCGTACACAGTGTCAGCAAAGTCTTTTAGAAATATCATAGACAATCCACTGTGACCATAATAATAGCCACCATAATTTCAAAATTTTCAAAACTACAAAATATTATTAATGTGACTCTTTTTTGATGGAGATAACATGGTGTGGCGAAAAAGACACGTTGTGGGGGAAATTACATACTGTGACAAACTACATTGATGAACAATGTTGTTTTTCACTATTTTACGTTTGACTGCTAATGGAAAGTACTTAATGTGACTTCCTAATTGGGGCATGACCAGAGGTGCATCATGAGGTTTCAACACAGAGCAGCGTAACATGAGATTTCTGCCATATGGGTCAATAGAAAACAAAGAGCAAAACAGAGAATTTGACAGAATAACCTCAAAATACCACTAGTCTTACACATTTTGAAACTACATAATCTGTTTGAAATGTAACAAACTGAAAATATACTATGTTGAAAATTAGTGAGTTGAATTTTACAATGCAATCATATTGAAACTTTTACAAAGTTTGAAATTCTCCAATGCTCGTACATCCTACCATACAATATATGATTTAGCTAATTAACTGTTTTGTTTAATTTCATACAATTTCAACATAAGCCAACTAATTCATTTTTAAATGACACTGGCATTGTCATTTCCATCACAAAATGTTTTTTGCATCACCCTGAATATGGGGTGGAAATTATGTGAAATCTTATCTTTGTTAGCTCACTGATGTTAATTTTGGGGTTAGCATTAAATATACACAAAATACATCGTATAGAATGTTATCTTTCCGATTATTTTCACATTAAAAGGAAATATATATATATATATAATATACTCTTGATTTAACACCCCTTTAACCTTTATTTTTTCTCTTTTCAGTTCCCTCCATGTAACTCACTCTGTTGTTCAGCCATGTGCTCCCCTTTCACATGACTGTTGTTGTGGTCACCAAGTATATAAATCTTTAAAAAACCTCACTGAATTTACGTTTTTTACAGTGTGGTGGAAATTACAGTGACACCAAAGGACAGGTGCATGCATTTATGTTTAATTTGTATTTCAATTCAATTATTAATCAGTTATATCAGTATTAAATTCAGATTGAATGTCTTAGGGACAAAGGAAATATGGGAAAAAAATAATTTTCAAATGTTTGTTTTGGGGTGAGGTAAGTGTAACAATAATTTTTTTTTAAAAATAGAAATTAGAATTTATTTTTTTCATCCAGCTCCTCCAGGACACAACAGTTGTCATCCACATATGCAGTAATCTACTTCATGGGGTGATAAGTTGTGAGCTCCACTTACCCACATATAACGGTCCATTGATATTGAGTTGTCTCATCTTCCCAGGTGACCTGCCTGTCTTTGCTCCATAATCATCGACTGTCAGCTTCCCTGACTGGCCATCCCTGAAGACATGAACGATAAACTTATTGTTAAACTTACGAAATAGTACAAAGGTTGTATTATGATTGTAAAAATACTTCAAAGACTGTACTTTGGTTTTCCAATTTTTTTTCAAACCAATGAAACCACAGGCAGTTATCACCCTAATGCACCCTCAGCTCTGCCGAGCATTTTAATGTATTTTAGCTCACAGTCTCAGCAGTTTTACCAGAAATAACAGTATTTAACATCAAACCACAGATAGACAAAGTCAGCGACTAGCTGGGGAACAAAGTAGAGCGTTTAGCAGCAAAAGAGCCAGATATTTGGTGTGTTGATTGACACCAAAACAGAGTGAATGTAAGACTTACATTTGTCCAGTCTTTAGAAACGCAACTCCAAATTAATGTTAATGTGGCCCTGTGCAAATAGACAACTCTTTGGTAACATATTAACTTCATATCAGTTGGTGCAGCTTTAATTTTACAGTATGAGTTTTAAAATCATGTGGAAGCAAAGTAGATGAGTTGTAATTACTTTAGTGGACATTTGGCAGGAAGTAAATCAGTGCTTACCTGACAGCTTTGACTCTGTGCCACTTTCCATCGCTAAAGGATCCGTTGACAACAATGGTCGCTGCACCACTGCCCAGGTTGTAACTACAACAAGATGGAAACACATTATAATGAGTTTAGTTTGTGGTTACAGATAGTTTGCGCTTACATAGTTCTGCCTCGATAAATCCTGCTTCTTTTCCAGGTCATGGTCATGCCTCAGACTCTGGGTCTTTTTTTTAGCTCTGCCTGGCTGCTTAACCTTTTCCTACCCTTTGGGGCAAATCAGTATCTTCTCTTGCTTAAATCTGCCCTTTTTCTCCTTAGTTGCTGTTGTGGCAAAAGGACAGTGAACAGCAAACCTGTGCAAAGCAAGACTTGTACTTTTTCTTCATAACCTGGATATTTTAATAAAAAGGAGTAAACAAGCTTTGATAACTGCTTTTTTCTTTTTTTCCTATAAAATATATTTAATTTTTTGTTTCCATGTTATACTATAGAATAGAATATATGTGCACATATACAGGCAATCAAATGAAATGAGTAACACAGAAAAGGGCTTAGAGCTGCATCTACACTTTTTTCTTTATCATACCGCCCTTCATGTTTGTCACAAACATGAAAATCAGTACCCGAAGATTAGAGCACCATCCTGTAGCCCCATAGACAGAAAGTCACTGTTGGGTCTCATTGGACTGTCTCCTCGCCATAGCAACAAGCCGTCGTTGGCTGTGCTCTTAAAGCGCATGAAAAGGTTGTTCCTGGACCCAGACACCCTGAAATAAAAGCACATATTGACCTGTTGACCAAGTACTGCAAGCAAGGTTAACGATTAAGGTTCACTTCATTTTGAGGTGACAACATACAGACCTGTATTCACAGACGAGATTCAAGTTAAAATAAGATAAAGTTAAGAGGTCTTTACATATCCTATATATCAATGAGGAGATACTGTCTGAGTCCTATTTCAAACACCTTCCAATACCAACCTTTTTAGGATGTCTCTGTTGTCGTATGTCAGGTAACTTCGGCCGATGAACTGTGGGATCTCAATAGCTTCAGTCACAGCTGGGAAGATTAAAACATGCACTTACTTCATGTCATCACAAGGTGGCAATATCAACAGGTGTTTACTGGCTCATAAGCTAAAAGACTAAATATGACACATTAAAGGGAAGTGTATGTAGAAAAGAAGTGTGTGTTTCAAAACTAATGACAGGTTCTGTGTTTCTTATGCAAGTAGTATATGCTTTATGATATATAAATATATACAAAAAACTTACTGTTCAAACAGTAATTTCCACACTCTGCCCAGTGAAGGCATTAAAAACAGAGAAGGCATAGATAGGCTTAAGGGATTAAGTTGTCCAATACATTATTTTATATCACCTTACATTGTAACAGAAAGAAAATACACATTTAATCCCTGAGGGGAGGAAATATGCCATCTACTGTAAATATATGCCAAAGATCAAGCCTTTCAAGCCATCTATTAGACAACAATATAGTTCATGCATTAAGCATTAATATCATTAATCTATTGCTTTCTAAAATTAAATTCTGCTCTTGTTCTTTACTAAACTCATAGACCACTGAGTGCATTGTTTCAATCTACAAAACAAATGTGTATTTCTTCCTAGCTGATAGATAGCATCACCCTATAAAACATAATCTTTGATAAGCTTCATGTAAACCACACAGTATCTGATGCTCTCTAATCATAATGCATCAGCATCAACCTATGAACCACCAAATCAACCAAGGAAAATGCCCCTATTTTATAAAATAATTGGTTACACACAGTTTACAACAAAAAAATTACCCCAGTTCATGTATAAATGATAGTTCATAGTGCAACAGACCTTTCTGGCAATGCCTGCCATCATACCCTAGAGGGCAGTCACACTCATATCCATCCCACTTTGGCCTGCAGGTCCCTCCATTAGCACATGGGCTTTCCACACATGGATGTGCAGAGTTGGCTACATTAACCCCTCCAGCCAAGCCAGATGTTATTGGGATAGTGCGATCATTGAGTATGAACTGGGGAAGAAAGGGCAAAGAGACACACAGAGAAAAGAGGGAAGACGAAGAGGAGAGCATGTAAAAAGTCAACCAAACATTTGTCATAATTGTCAGTTTGGTGCCTGTAGAGATTATATATAACCCTGTGTTTACTGACACATTGATATAAATAAATAACATATTGACACTTAAATATGTTTTTTCTGTGTATTTATTGCCATGCAGCGTGAGTTATTTGTTAATCAGAACATACATTAATGTTAAAATACAGGTGTTAGTGTGTGTGTATATACCTTCTGAATAGTTCCAGTGAAGGGCTTTAACACACTTGCTGTCCTCTTGGTTTTGTCATACTCTGGTACTCCACCAATATAGAGAGGTGAGCTGCAGTTAATCTGAGTGAAAGCTCCCTGAAGAGTGAATAGGACAGAGAGATACTGATTAATTACATCAGCTATTCACTACATGAATCTAGTCATCCCATAATAATGCATGTGATCATATTTGTTTTGCCATTAAGGAAGTTAGAAGTTAATTCCTGCAATTTTGTCTTCATACGTGGGTTTCATATCAAAAACCATGCTAAAATCTGTGAGCTTCATCTTGTCATAAAAATTCAGATGTTTAACCAGATAGCCATTAAACTAAGTATCCCCTTGGCTGAATGGAAAAGCAAAAGTTGACATTTTTTCTGTATTTGATTTCAACCCACTGTAAAAATGTTGTTTTGTGTGTTCAATATGGTACAAGATTTTTAATAAGCAAGAGAATGTTAAAATGCCCAAATCAGCCAAGAATATAAAGGGTCTTCTCTGTAAAACATGTTAATAAAAACATTATAACACAAGAGTTTGGGGACCGAACAAAATTTACAACACAATTCAATGATAAATCGACATTGATCTGGTGACTCCAATGAGACTCCAGTACTGCTTTGCTTCTGCTGAATGTGTAATTAGACAAATGTTTATTAACACATTAGCTGCTAACTATAAGAACTTAATTAGGTGTGTATGAGGGATCAGCTGCCACAAGTTTGTTGTGAAATCTTTCTGCCCCCTTGCGGCCAAAAATCACACAGTGCAGCAACACAGAGATGCAGAATACCTCAGCGATTCCCTCCATTGGCCTCTGGCTGTCCACCTGTAGGATACCACTCTTTGCTGTGCGAGACACTCTCAGCTCGTGCCATGCATCCAGACTGATCTGCTCCTCACTCCTAGAGCACAAATTGCCCCATACAACATATATTAATAGTGCTAGTTAAAAAATATGACCGCTATGGGAAAGTGACAGAGCCTAGAGTGAGAGCACATAAGTCCAGTACCTTATTACAGCACCTCCAGAGCCGCAGTCAAATCTGAACTCTACATATCTATCCACCAGGTTGATCGCCAGGAAGTCTCCGCTGCCTGCATCATCACTGTACAGCAACACACCATCAGGCATCGACGGCCGAAATGTCAGCTCAAACTCCATGAAGGAAAGATAGCTCTGGGATGTCAGAGGCCACGGAAGGACGGCATATGAAAACACTGTCTCATTGAAGAGTGGCGAGGACAGTAAGAAACCTTAGGGATTATAGAGAAGACATGAGGACGAAGAGGTGTTAGAACTACAATGATTAAGAGTGAAAAAAATAAGTTCATGAGAACAGACTAAAATTTAGAGAAAGTACATGGGGAGGAGAAAAAGAGATTGGAGTGTGTGAAAGCTTGTCTGACATGCAATCAATCCTGTTTGCTCTATATAAGAAATAATAATCCTCATCTCAACCATTTTTCCCTCATATTGCACTCAACTGGTCTGTAATTGCCTTAAAAGGTCTATGTGACAATCTATGACAGCCATCAAATAAGAAGAAACCACAAAATGATTTTACTTTCTACCCTCACAGAGGTGCAAACCCCATCTTGTAAACAATACAAGTGTGTGTGATTTTGCAAGTCCATGTGTGTGTAAAAAAGGAAAATAATGTGACTCACTCTCATCACAGAGTGCTCCTCTGAAACCCAGTGGACACAGGCAGATGTAGCCATCAGCGCGATTTGCAAAGCAGACACCGCCATTTGAACAGCTGACCAGATTGCACACACTGTCGCTGCACTCACCTGGCACAGCAGGGTAAATGGCACTGATTAGGACAAACTCAGCTATCCATACAGGTAAATGGGGAAAAAATGACTTTACACGATCTAATACTAGGTAAAGTATGCAAGGAAGAAATATAGTATGAGCTGAGAAATCATTCAAAACAAAATATCAAGTTGTATCACATCTTGAACACCTTTTTTTAAATTGTATTTATATCCACATAACATGATAAAGGACACAGTAAGGTTACACTAATACAAAAATAATACACATGGACCACAGACACATTCACATAACGACATACATGTAGTAAATGGAGAAAACATGCAGATAATATGCTGACTAAACAAAGAAATAGACAAATTTACAGACATACAATCTCTAAACATTTGATTTTGGTGCCCAGACTGCAGGGTTGGCATCAAAATAACAGTACTTAATGAAAGAGTAACAGTTAATTTATATTCCTCTGAACCTATTTTTTTTCTTTACCCACAACTGATAGTTTTAAGCTCCTATAGTATTTAGAAAATCATACTTTGAGAATCCTTTGTGATTACCATAATAAGACATACATGCCTGTTTCCTTCTTTAAATTGGCAAAAGATTATTTTTTTTAAAGTAAATGTTCCTGTTATTGTGGCATCTTGTATCATATGTCATTAAACTATCTCAGTCTGATGTTAGATTTGAGAGGCATGTTAAAATGGTGAGCTCTATACCCTGCACAAATAAACATGAGATAAAAATTAAAATTAAGTGTTTGCAACTCTCATTTGTATTTGAAATAAAGTGAAATGTCAATAGTGTGTGCAATAAATAAACACAATATCATCTGAATACAAACAATGGACTCAATCACAAGTAATTATGTCAGAGGTCCAAAATGACTTTTCAGGATCACACAGAGTCCCGTGGATCATCTTACAAAACAGTAACTCTGAATCTGATAAACTATATGAATGAGCCCCAAAACCTGAGAGAGGTACCAGAGCATTATACCAGCAGCAACAGCAACACTCATTGCACAAACTCAGGTGTACACACACATGCCTTCTCACCTATATCAGCTCCACTCAGAGCTCTGCCCAGAGGCCAGGGTCTGATGTCTGTAGCCTTGTTGTTGATGGTCAGACTCTGAAAGCAGCCTACAAAGCCACGATTTGTCCCTGTCGCCCTGACCAGCCAATAAGCACTCGGGGATCCACCCACATAGAGTGGGGAACGGAAAGTGATTTTAGTGTATTGGCCCTGAAAGAGCAAGAGTGAAGAGAACAAAATGTGCCGCATCCTCAGTAACTCTTCAACTCTTCAATAATGTCAAAGCCAGTCTGCTCCCTGAGTTGACAGAGGCCTTTTAAATTAAACATATTCTCATAAAAACAGTGTAACATGTAACAGGTGAGGGGAAATCTTAGCAAAGAGAATATAATTTCTAAAACAATATTTAAATTTTGATCATCAAAATATTGGGAAATAATAATAATAAAACCTTTAATTAGATTTTTTGCTTGTGTTATTGTTACCTGTGAGCGACCGGATATGGGGGTGTCATTGTCCATTCGCAGCCAGCCACTCATGCCATCTCTGAAGACAGTTACTGTGTGCCACTGACCAACAACAATACGACTCTCACTGATGATCTGAGCTGCTCCAGTCCCACAGTTAAACCTGAGGGAAAACAGAATAATGTATGGAAATAATTCTCTAAAAAGCAGAAGTTGTATAAACAGTCTTACATTTTTTAATTCAAATTGTCCCCTTGAAACTCTGTTTAAATTTAGCAGGAAACGTTTCACTTCCTGCATCACATTTATACTCACTGGCCATATCATCAGGTACATCTGTGTAAGCTAATGCAATCCAATACAATAGTTCTGCCATAAATTCTACGTTTACAAAGCTTATACATTTTCAGTTTTTGTTGACATTGTCAGAAAAGTGATAATTCTACTTTATGTTCATAATTGAGGTTCTCATGGGTGGCGATGGTGTACTGGAGTGCATTATAGTGAACGGTGTTCCTGTATGTTATTGGGGTGGACAAAATATTATTTTATGCTTTGTAAAAGCAGAATTTATGACAGAGATGTTGTATTGGATTGCATTAGATTGCACAGGTGTTTCTAATACAGTAGGCGGTGAGTGTATTTCTTTTTTTTTATTGAAACACTTCTTCTTCAGTTAGTAAAATATTCACAGTGCCATTTTTTATTCATGGCTGTTTTAAATCAAATGGAAATATCCTTGATGTCAGTTAAAATTCCCTTTAACGCTCTGTAGTTCCTCTGCTCTGAATGCATCGAAACAAATGAAATGTTACCTCAGCTATTAGTTTTATGTTTATAACCCCTGAAACCTCCTAAACTTTCTTAAAAGGATATTAAAAAGGATACTGAATTTGGCATTTGGTGACATGCTGCCTTTATTTCCTGTCAAAAAAACCTTATAGGATCTAAACCCAAGTAAAACACACTGGACATCTAAAGTTTCCGTCATTGTTTTCCTCACCTGTAGTGCAGCTTGCCTCGCACCAAGGCCAAAGAGGTAAAGTCTCCACGGCCGTGTTCATTCTCACCGCAGTACAGCAGCAAGCCGTCCTCAGAGTCTGCCTACACCACAGACAAACTGTTTGAAAGACACACTGTTGCAAAAGACAATATTCAGTTGAGTAAAAACTACACAGTGCCTCACCTTGAATTCCAAAGTGATGTGAAAGGTCTGGTAGGAGTTCTTCAAGGGCTCAAAGGTCATGTGGGAGTAGCCGTAGAACCTGGGAAAGTTCAACGATACCACTGAAGAGGAACAGAAAAAGGATAAAAACATTATAAATGTACCAGTGGTTGCTGAGTTGTTTTACTCAAGCTGTCATAAGTCTACAAAAGATGTGTATTGGCCATTTGCTGTTGGTTATGTTTGCAAGAGTTTGTTTTAAACGCTTAAAACTTAAAATAAGAAGTACATTTTATCCAAAGCCAAAGAGAACATCTTCAAATGTCTTCTTTTTTTCCAGACAAACAGTTAACGACTCAAGAATGTTCAGTTTATTATCACAGAAGGCAAACTAAACCAGAAAATAATCACATTTGAGAAACAGGAATCAGAGAATTTGGACATTTTTTCTTAAAAAAAGACTCCAAACATGGATTATCAAATCAGTTGGCAATTAATTTAATTAATAGTTGCCACCTTATTAATTATCTAATCACTGCAGCTCTATACTGAAATAATCTGAATCTGAAATTATAGATAAAATTAATTAAAACAGAAATCCTACAACTGGAAACTTGTCTCACCCTCAGAGCAGGTGTCCCCTCTTCGTCCGAGGTTGCAGTGGCAGCGGGAGCCTCCACCGTCATAGTCACTGAGGCAGAAGCTGTCAGGGGGGCACACTGTGTCATCACAGGTCAGGTCGTACACACGAGGAACTTCGCCCTTCCAGGGGGACATAGTTGGGATGGGAGAGGTGGTGGGCAAAGTGGTGCTGAGATGAATCAGAAGGAAAAAAAGCTTTGTAGGTTGCCATACTGCCATATATCTGTCACATTTATTAGTTCTGCCTATATTGTTTAAATATTGCTAAAATGTTCACCCCAAATGTAATGATCCAGTTAATGATATTGTTCATCACAACCAGAAAGACACTTAATCTATGTGACTGCTCAAAACACCATCTTTATCAAACAATTAAGTGAAAGAGCATGAAAAAAGGCTAATTGCATGTGGCTTTTAGGGGAAAGCAGAAAGCCTGAAAAGACAGCAATCTGTCAAGGTGCAAGAGGAAGAGTGATTTTGCTGAAATATCAACAACAAAAAAAAGTGGTGCTCCTGTTTTATTTTTTGTCCCATAAGTTTTCAACTTTGCCTATAAGAGAGAGGCCATTACAGCCTACAGTTGCTTACAAACAACACTGACATCTTAGTATTCTAAAACAAATTAATGAAATGTATCAGTATCATGAGAAATCAAGGTTTTTATGGCACATCTTACCTTGTAGTGGTAATTGAGGCAGTAGTTGTGGTGTCACCTGTGTTACTCGGCTCTGAGAAGACCAGATCTGTGAAGACTTGGAAGATGGACGAGGTGGTGGAGGAGGCTGGAGGTGCAGTAATGTTGGGAGGAGCAATGGTGTTTATGCGGTAAACAATATTCTGACCAGACGGTGGACCAGAGCGTGAACGAAGCTGGGATTTCCTGTTGTCTTGATTGATACCTGGGAACGGCTTCAACTAAGAATAAAAAATAATAATTAAAAAAATACAATAAATAATTAAAATATAATAAAATAGAGAACAAGATGAAATTAATACAGGTGTCTTAATATGTTAAGACAGAAGATAATATGAAATATATTGTATGTTTGATTTGATTTACAAAGTTATATGCGTAATAACTTACTTCTTCTATAAAGATATCATAATCAGAGTCATCAACGTCAAAGCCATCTTCATCTTTACCCCCGAAATCTGTGATGTAACGTCCGTAATCACCACTGCCAACTTCTGAGGCACCTGTTGGGATTATTAATGGGGAGTGTTTGATGATGGTTATTACAAGTTACATTCATTAATGACTGGAAAAAAGAAAGAAAAAAAGATGAGATAGGAAATGATTTGAGTTGGTTGAATGATGAAATACAGCTACAAGAGTTAAAGATACCTAATGCTGGTCAGAGATTGACAATATAAGAAGACTAGAAATTCTGAGAGTGGCACTGCTTAGATGCTGTACATAATTTGAGTTGATATATTCTTTGTATAATGAAATGTACATTGCTTTGATGAATTATAATGGTGACAATTTTGATTGCTGTTCACCGTTTGTCATTCATATCATACATTATATGGACTGAAAACAATCTGAATCCAGAGTAAAGTTTCAGAAGAAATGGACTTCACTCTAAAACTGGCTGCTCATGTTCAATAGTAAGGCAGAATGACCTCTAACACAAGTAACCACCTGCTTGCTGTGACAAAATAAACAAAAAAATAAAACCCACAACTTCAAATACATTTTTTGGATTTCCAGCCAACTGGCTACTAGATTAATTTCCACACTTTTCTTTAAATTAGTTACTGTAACTGTTGGAATAAAAAAGGACCACCATTGGTACAGGCTGTAACTTTCCCTCCGTTATGTATTTGCAGTATCAGCAACAACAATGATGTCCCCCTTTCACTGGAGAGATGCTGCAGGTGTTGTACTGTGGTTATGATGCCCTCCATTGATGAGCAATGTCATGGAGTGGTTAATGTTATCACGTTGGATGGATGATGCATTAATGACACAGACACAGTGGGTCTACCTGTTAGCCTGTACCCGGGCTGCTGCACCACGTACTGAAAAGTGTCTCCTCGATACAGAGTGGCAGCTCACAACAAACAAATACAAAGCCAGACAGTGAATACTGTGAGTCCAGCATAGGACAAACTTCTTGGTTAGCTACCATTGCAATTACATGCAAAAATAAAAAATAAAAAAATTACATTGACATTTTTCTTCTCTTAAAATCCTGTCTAAATGTGCTGTTAAATTTGACACGTACAGTATGTGTTGGATTATATAACATAATATGTAGAATTTACTTTTGTATCCAAATTATACAGATATATAAATACATTATATATATAGTGTGTAAATAAACATAATACTGCTAGACTGAGGAAAACTATTATGAGTCTGAGATATTCAAGATGCCCTTTCTATAAGTTGGAACAACATGCATACGCATGTTCAAAGTAAAACCTTCCACATACCATCCACCCTACCTTGAGAAAGCTTAATCTTAGCTTACATAACAACCTCCCCTCCCTCTTGTCTGCTTGCTCTTCCTCCTCCCCATCAGTTTTAATTATACAGTAACAAATGCTGGTGAATTCACCATGCTGTTAGGCTAGTTGGGGAATTGAAATATATTTGATAATTGTGAAGTGATATTAGACAACTTATATTGATAGTATTCTGTCAATGTAATTAAATTACACACAGAAACTTGACTTTTAAGCATGAATGGATGCCAAGATTTAAAGTGCTAATTAGCGCAGCCTAATAACATTAAATCCTGAATACTGAGCGCTAGCATAAAGGAAGGGGGGGGATGCCCAAAAAAGCCCTCAGCAAACTAATCTGCTGTTGTGTAACAATCCCCCTCAATCCATACCACCCTGTTTCCAACCACTATAAACACACATGCACACACACACACTCACACACACGAGAACTGTCTCCGAAAGAGCAACAAGAAAAGTATGTCAGTCAGTCAAGCCCACCCCTGCTGTTTGCTCAAGCGGCACTGCATTGTGTGTGTGCATGTGTGTGTATTTGTGTGTGTGCATCCATTAGGGGTGTGGATGGGTAGAGAAGGGGTCTGGCATCCCGTCCTTAATCCTGTCTGATAAGACTCGGACATAACCCGCTTTTATCCCCCGCTGAGAAACCACGCTTCTCTAACTCTACGTTTTTTCTGTCCGTCTGTCTCTCAGTCTCTTTCTATCCAGCATATTTTGTCTTGTTTCTTGCAACTTTCATTGACATTATTCTGGACCAATTCTCTTTTATATTATCTTTTTCACTGTCTGTCTCGCTTGCACTCTCCGCAGGACTTAATTTAGTCAGTTTTACAACAGTTTGACAGCTAACATTGCGTGTGAAGCAGCAGGCTTTCTAAAGTCAGCAGAGTGATCTGTGGGTCACAGAATGAACTCAGAATAATGTGATTGTGTCTGCACAGCTGTGTAATTTTAATAGTCATGTATAGTCCACGGTCATACCCTTGCATTCACACACTAACACACACACTAACACACACACAGACACACACAATATTATGTCCACAAATCTGTAGGTAAACTGCTTGTATGTCATAATCTTTGATCCATTAAGACATTGCTATTGCTGCTTCTATGTGTATATACAGTATCTGGCACACACCTGTGAGTGTGTGTGTTTGTGTGTTTTAATATCAATCAGTCCCAACCATTCACCCCCCTCCCCCACACACCACCAGCAGCTGACTACATAAAAAATAATAAAGTAAATGACTCTGTTGCTCTATATCGGCATCATCCAAAGGCTGCGGTCAGAAAAAGCCACTGACATGCTGCCAGGCGCTGTCCTACATTCAAGCAAATGTTGAGAAACAGAAACCGTCAGACGGCATACTGCGTGCGTGTGTCAAAACCTTCTGATTCAGGTTTTTCTATTCATCTTTAATTTGGAGGTGTTCTTTTCGAGATGAGTTGAGAAGGATGTGTGATTCTACCAAAGAACACTAAAAATATTGCTAAATTGAAACAAATTTGGAAAAAGTAGACAAAACATTGAAGGATTTTTTAGGAATATATTGTAGAGTTACTTTGGACAATACTTTAATAATGGAAAATGTATGCTCCAGTGCCTCCAGACCAAATGATCAGCCTCATATTTTCATTTTGACTGATAGATGTATGAATTCATTAAAAATACCTTGGTGGGTAGAAAAAGTGGTTATAGATAAGTGTATAGATGGAGTAAAGTTAACATATTGTGTAGCACAGAATAAAGTGCTGATGGTCATCTTCACACATTGTCGCCCTCTATACATACTGAAATTGAACGAAATTAGACCGAATTTTTAAATACAGCTGCTAAAACTCATCATGCCCTCATTCTGTTGGGAGAAAACATGACTCATTCAACAGTAACGTTAGGGTTTATGCAGTGTGGTTAAACATAGTTAAAGTTTTATTATGAGAAAAACTTTGGTGTAGAGTTTAAACTAAACTGAAACTCTCTTTGTTTTGAAATGTGGTAGAAATTAGACTAACAATAGAGCTGGGAGTAAACTTTCTTGGTTTTCCACATGAGCATATGGGCTGGAAGATCAACACTCGGCCTTACCAAGAGTGCGCACAGGGTTGTTTATGTGGCTGGGTGGGCTGACTCCATGCACACTGACTGCCCTGACAACAAACTGGTACTCTGTTTCTGGTATTAATCCCTTCAGCACCATGGAGTTAGTCTCAATGGGCTCACGAATGTACGTCCACTCCGTGTCCATTTCTGGCCTGTGAATGACAAAACATAGAAAGACAATAATATGAATAATAATAAAGGTTAAAAATGTTCTTTTTTTGAGAGATTTCTTTTTAAATTCGGATGTGATCTTTCTTTCCTGCTGTATATGCGAGTGTGATATATCTGAAAATGCCTATTAGGAATTGCAAAGAGTACAATAACTAGACACTGTAGTGCTGAATATCTTAAAATTACAAAAATGCTGCATGCTTTTCACACACAAAAAACAAGCAACTGACTAATGGTTTTTTGAGGCTATTTCAGTCATTAAACATTATTTTCCACTTTAATCAGAAATTAAAGTGAAGCAAAACAGAAATAAAAAGTTGAACTCCTGAACTTTAGTTTTTCTATCATGTCCAACTTCCATCTGGAGCTGCCATCTAGTCATGTGCTGATTCTGAGCGCTTCGAGCTACAACTATGTGTTGAATAGAGTCATCTTCACTCCGCTCAATGTCTCTCTTCAGTAGGGCCTCTTTTGATGTGAGGGGAGAAAGATTTGCCTTTGAGATGGCTCTTTTGTGTCCAAAAATCCCCCACATGCAAAAACAGACACTGATTCATGTCTACTATCTCACAGTAAGTGACAGTTTGTCTGCCTCCATCTCTCTTTGCTCAGTTGTTAACTCTGCACCACCTTTCCTTTTATATCTTTACAAACTTCAAACCTTCTCTTTCAATATGTCTGTTTTTTGGAAGTGGAGCCTTTTTCAACTACATCTGCCTTTCTCGACTCTCTAAAAATTATTTCTGACCTCGACTTCCTTGACATCGCAGCCTGAAGACTTGTCTAGACATAGGAGGTCCTTTCTATGTGTGTGCATGTCTTTGTATGTGAGCCTGCCCACCACTGTAAAATCTAGACAGAGAAAGCTATTCTGGGAGTAAAATTCTTTCTTTTGTCATGTCCCAAAGGACCCGAACGTCAAAACTTTAATCGGTACACTGAACAGACCAGCAAAGGGCTCACGAAATTAACTGTAGAAGAGAATTTTGTTTTCTGTGTTAAGCGTCAGTGATTGGTCTGGTAATGAAAGTTTTTGAAAAACACAATTTAGAGCTGCTTATCTCTTACATGGCTTCATTAGTATTTTGTTTATTTGCCATGCCAGAACCTCAATCCGGCAACGTCTTTGAGGTGACAGTATGTTGCTGCATTCAGCCAGTGGTCACAAAAAGAAATAGGCCCAGCACACAACTTGTTTTGAAAGTAGATATTATCTTTTAATATTTTGTTTGACAACAACAAATTAGATTTCACATGTTAACTTGTTCACTTTGGACAAACTCAAGACTAAAATTAAATAAAAAGTAATCTTAATGAGAACTATAGCTGAATGTATTACATTTTTTATCAATAAATAAAAACTTAATTAACTTAAAAGTTAATTCATGTATTAAAACAAAGTATTTCAGAAATTAATGTAATAGCTAATTTAATGTACAATCCACTGAAGTTGACAAGAAAACAGCTGGGATAAACTATGAAAACATACAGGCAGCACAATGACATTAACAACCAGGTGAGCTTAAGTAATGCTCTGTGGACTTGGTTCTAATGCTAACGATATTTTCAGTCAGCTATCTTTAGTGTTTCAAGATTAATATCAGCAGTCAATCATCTAAAAACTTCCTCCAGATGTTCACTATTATCCAACCTTTCACCTTCTCCTCTCAAACTGAACCCCGACAATAAATAGTATTTCAGCGAGAGCAGGTAACTGTGGTAATGCTATGATAGCATTACCACACATACCAATGCTATCACAGCAGGGAGTGGTGAGCAGTTCTGCTCAAACAGCCATAGTTAGGAAATGACTACTGGATTTACTGGGGAGAGTCAGTTTGTTGTATTACTGCAGAACAGAGTGATAAGGACTCTCTAACTTCACCATAGATGAGAGCAACACTTGTAATCACGGTTACTGTATACAACAAAAATGGTGACCTCAAAATACTAAGAGGACGTAAATATGACAAAAACTGAACTAGAATTAAGAAAAATCTAATTAAAAAAAGCCAAAAGTTGGAGCGCCTTGGTATTCGAGTAATAATAATAATGCATGCCACATAATGGCAGCGTCCCTGGTTCGATTCTGGCGAGAGACCTATGCTGCAGGTCATCCCCCATTTCCTGGCAGCCTCTCTGCCATGTACTATCAAAATAAAGGAAAAAAGTCAATAAATCTTTAAAGTTAATATAAAATTAGGTGCTAAAATGAACACAGCTTGTAGGCGTATTGTTAAGCAGAGCCACACTAGCTGTTTCCAATCTTTGTTAATCTAAGCTAATTACCTGCCAGCTATAGCTTAATTATTTCCCTTACTTTTAAGAGTGTGAGATTAAACATCTCATCACACTGTTAGCAATAAAGCTGATTTTACAATTTCTTTTGAATACCATTATTTCAGAGGCTGCCTCATTGCATCCAGTAAAAAATTCTACATCTTGTGTCATTTATAATGCGTATATGTATAATTGCATCCTTGGTGTCTTTAGAAATATTAAATCTTGACTAGAATTTGGGTGTGATCAATCCTTGCTCATAGAACATGACATACATACCTGTGAATACCTCTGACACTAGATGTACTGGTGAAGTCTCAAATGGTTGGTTTAATAAAAACAAAGCTTCATCAATGTCTTATTTTTATCTGACTAATCAATTACAACTGACCTGATGTAAGCCACCAGGAAGTGAAGGACAGGTGCACTTCCCTCGCTCTCCCCTTGCTGCCATGACAACGCCAGCTCTGTGTCAGATACAGCCATGACAACAGGCTGAGTAGGGGGCGACGGAGGCATGCACATTTCTAATGGCAGAGAGAGACATTAAGTTCAGTGACTGATAAAATCAATAATGCTGTAGGAATAAGAGCGTCAACAGTTAAATGGATTCCTACTACTCACATATTCTTACCATGTGAGGCGGTGCTGATGTCTCTGGGCATACTGGGTCTACCTTCCCCTGCCCAACCATAAGCACCAACGCTGACCCTGTACTTTGTGTTCACCTTTAGGTTACCAACCTCCACATCCTATACAGTGTATAAAGTGAAGAAGAGGTAGATATTAAGACAAGAGCACATTAGAAGGAATGATTACAGGGAAAGAAAAGGGAGGAAAAAAGAGGGAAATTAAATGGAGGAAGAGAAAAAGAAGACAACATTACTGATTTGGGATTCTTTCAGAATCTTTGTTTGGAGATGAGTGGAAAAGTGTGCCAAATACAGCCATAAATGTCAACTGTACTAAGAGCAGCAGCAGAGTCTAATTCACAAAAAAGGTACCAAATGATACTCACAAAACTTGCTTGTCCGTCAAATTGCCCCTTTGAGAAGATAAGAACAGAAATGCTATTAAATAACAAGTTCAAAACATCACCTGCACCTTTTTGTATACAGGCAGAAAGGATTTTCTAAAATCAGCAAGATTTGATGATGGTGGAGTTTATGGTCATTGTAACCAAATATTAATATTACTCATTGTTTTTCTCAGTGTCAGCAAATCTAATGAAAAGACAGAAACCATGCATTAGTCCATCTCTCCATACTGTTTGACATTAAATATTTAACTTTTATTTGTTTTATTCTTTTTTAGGGCAATGCTGCTTTGAAAACATGTCTCACGCAGATTTGGTTTGCTATCACACCTATAATTTCCCATATTGTCTAAATAAGAAGCTAAAAGCAGATCGCAGATTGGCGGTGGTTATACTGGCAACTGTCCAAGAATAACAACACAATAGGCTGCAATGTCAGTTGCTCAAAAGTGACATATATATTTATGTCTGAGTGACAGGTGCCATCTAACAACCATAGTGATTATGACCCAGAGCAGTGGTGCAGTTGTAATGACTTATGTCAAGGATTGGTATATGGAGGCTAAAACCCAGTCCTCGACTTTGCAACGGGAGGCCGTTGTTTGTTTCCCATTTCCAACTACGATTTGGGACAGTTAAAAAAAAACAAAAAACATAACAACCCTCATCTCCTAACCTCACCCCCATGGTTATCACTTTAGCCGTTATGAGGAAGGTTGCCTGACTTTAGTAATTTAAACACACGTTTCTCTAACCTTAACAAACTGATCATTTTAACCCATACCAGTGTCTTTCTTTAAACCTAATGATTCGTAACAGTTTTGGAAAAATCAGACAAATGATGCTGTTCTGCTGATTCCTGTTGATAGGGCCCAGAGGTTACAAAAAAAGCTTCTATGTGTCGTTCTGGAGCGCATGGTAAAAACAAAGTCTTCGGTTGTTTATTTTGGAGGACTTTGAAATAGACACATCTTTGCCACTGATTTGAAAGTGAGAGAAAGAAAAGCAACACGGTTAAAAAGTATCAGTTTGTACTCACAGTGGTCAGCATGTCCAAGCTGAGAGGTACTTCCATCAGAGAGGCTGTATCCAATGGACGGCCATTTTTCATCTCAGTGTAAAAGACCTGAAACATTCACATACTATATGTCAAAAAAAGACAAACCTACAAACACGTAACATATTTATATGAAAAAGTGTCAGAGTCGCAGTGTAAATGTAGTTTACAGAAATATCCAAAAAAAAGTGACAGTGACGGTTTGACAGTCAAATAACAGGTAAATGACGTTTGCCGTCTTTCATTAAAGCTCTGAGTGTAAACAAGACATCATGAGGAGGAAGTACTACGAGGAAACCGGATTATTTATGAACTTTTAAAGTGATTGGCTAAATGAACACACACGTTTAGCTGTGAGTCGTGGGGAAGCTACAGTAGGTAGCTGACTAATCCTCTTAGTGTAGACATATGGCTAAACGCAGAGCACACACTGTCATACTGATCCGCACTTTGTTAATGTTTGACTCAAAAAAAACCTTAGAAAGGAAAGAAGGAGGGAAGGAAGGGGGAGGTAAGGAAGGAAGGAAACAGGGTTTTTGTATGGTATTAAGTTTATTAGAAAAGTATATTTTAAAATTTAAACATAGGAGAGGCTTAAAAGTTGAAAATGAAAGGAAAGACTCTTAAAATTACTTTTTCAATGCCATCAGCTACAACAAACAATAACAACAACACAAACCTGCCATTGCATATTGCTAAATGTACATCAATTATGTCTACCAAGAAAAGCAAGTCCCACTTTAGTGTTCGAAGCACAGATTGCCTCGAGTGGAGCAAAAAATCTATTGACAAGGCACTAAATAAAGATTTGTGACCACATCTTTCCGAGCGAGATTGCCTCAGAAGAAGCATAAATTTGTCAGTGAAAAGGGTTCCATCAAGACACCAGAAATGTCAAAATATCAATCTAGCCCTCAAGGCCATGTCGCTGGACACTGAGTTTGAGAGGCACTTTAAAAACAGAAACAAAGAGGTGGGGGCCACACATGTCAATGACTTGCAGAGGAAAATGGGCATCCATACAGTGTCAAAAATTGTGATTTATAATACATCAAATGAGTGTTTTTTATGTTTTCCAGGTTGAAAACTTTTCAATCAATTTTGAGAGAGAACACATACAATGAATATAGGGGTGTGTCATTTTTTAGTCCACTGATTGCAAAGCTAAATATTTTCTTGATTTTTAGCTGTGTGATTCTGTCAAAGGCAGAAGAGTCTTTAAATGTGTTTCTAAAGTCATTTTTTTGCCATAAATCTTTTTCACTGACAAGTGTGACATGTGATGTTGAAGGTCAGTAATTGTGACTTAGTCATATTGAAATGTTACACAATTTTTTATATTATTTACTATAAAGTCACAGTTTGGAACTACCTTATATCCAGTGATGGTGCTAACATGTCGACGGGGCATCTTCCATCGTACTCTGAAGGCAGTGCAGTTTAATGTCTCCAACTGGATGTCTAATGGAGGACTCAGGCGATCTGGAGATGATATACAAAAGGAAATAATGATATGTTAAACAGTTTAAACCAAACAAGACCTAAAAGAAGATGCCAAGTGATCAGAATCACAACTTTGATTGAATGCTAATGTTGCTATTTGTCTGCTGGATGTGTAAATTAGCAACTATCTGCTAACACGTGTGTGTTGTGTTTATAGCTTGTTTCAGCTTGCTTCAGGACACACCTTCACAATTTAAATCCTTCAAATTCATCCTCACAGAGAATTTTGATCTGACCAACTGATTTATTTTTTCCATTTCTCAGCATATGCAAAGAAGCTGTACTCATTTGCCATCCTATTAATGATCTCTGCTCTGTCAATTGTTTATGAGTTCAGAACAAGTCTGTTGAAAAACCTCACCAAATAGCTTGAATCTGTGCTATATTTCACCTTAGTCTTTTTGAAGGATGACAAAAGCACCACTTGAAATGGCATAACCTGTAGCTTGATGAACTGGCTTATAATATCAACCGACTCTGACTTCAGGTGTGATTATTTTCATGATATGAGTTATTAAACCCTGAGTGCGTCTGTGACACTTCAAGAGATTGTGATTGCACCTCCAGTGTCCAGCTGTGGCCTGAAAATACTTCAGAGAGCTCTTATGACAGCAAGAAAGAGAAAGAAGTATAGAGCTGTTGATCATCAGTGTTTCTGATGACCTACTGTATATGCATTACCAGGTTTTAATAGAGAAACATAAGTGGACAAGGACCCTCATTGCCTCCAAGCCATACATTTTATGTCATAACATTTACACATTTTAGATGACTTTTATATCCAGAAGACCAATAAGGTCCTTAAAATGCAACAATATAGTGTACAGAAGCTGAACATGACACTTAGCATTGCATTATACAGAAATGTGATCAAGGAGTAAAATGGATGTAACATCTCTCATTGTGTCTTTTTAAGATCTGCACTATGGTAAGGTTCTTAATTTAAAAGCCAAATATTAGCCATAACTGACCTTTCCATGTCTGGGCAACAAAGGGAATGAATTCACTGGTAAAGACAAAGATAGGGATCAAGCATAAAACAACAAAAAATAGCAAATCATTGCTCTGTAAATTGAAATCTCATGTATCTCCAGCACTGCTCTTTTGCACTTTGCTTTCTGTGTCTGACCTTCTTCTTCCTCCTTTTGCTGACCTCTCTCCTGTCCTCCTAAATCCTCACCTGGTGGCATCCCTCCTCCTTTCTCATACTCTTCTCCCTGCCCTTCCATTGGAGCGGGTAATGCAATACGTCAGCTGAATTCCTTGAACATGCATATCTTCCCAGGGGTGTGGCCCGGTGAATGCACGGGTGAAGTGCACATACAGTATTAGAGCAGATAGAGATGTAACGTCTTAAATCATCATCTTTATGTCCATCAACACAGCAGTACATCATGTGTGAGGGTGTAATTGTTCAATACTTGGATTAATTGAAAAATCCTAAAAATCTTGACACAAATCCATGGAACATCTGGATATTTTTTGGCCAGTAAGATTATGTATTGATCGTGGCCCTTTGTTCCTGTAAGTGTCTCCACTTTGCAGAAGGTACAGACAGTTCCTGAGCAAACTGCATCTTTTAAGCAACATTGCCCTCAAGTCTTGGTGGATGTTTCGACACTTTGACACTTAACTATTAGGATAAAGAAAGAAAAACTACAAAATCTGGGTTAAAATATTGTGATAACACAACAAAACTTTCAAACCAGTTGGTAATATGCCATTCAGCAGTAGTCCTGAGTCTGGGGCCAGTGTGGTTGCATCCAGAGCAACTTGAAGTGCCCCGCGCATTGCAGAGGAACAGTATATTTACTGTATATTATAGACTTAATTTGAGTTTGTCATCAAAAGAGTGGAAGAGAACAAAGTTTCTCTTTCCGCCATTACTCCTCACCTACGCTCAAACTCATGATCGCCTGTAACTCCACTAAATTTGGGGTATTTCCCGCTCAATACATAAATGCAACAGGTGTGGCAAGACCGTCCTTGTCTTAGGCTTGGAGGTACTGACTCTCATCTTCTAAAACATACAGTAGATAAACTGCTCTGACATACATACTGCAGATCAATGTGTGCTGCAAGACAAAGACAAAGACAACAGGATGCCATATCCTAATGTCACCAAACAGCATTTTCTCACACTATTTTGATATTTTGAAGTATAAGAACGATAAAGCTTGAAGCAGCAACTCATATAGGACACAGAGCATAGCAAACATAGTCGTAGGCCTTTTCCAAATCCACAAAACACATACGTAAGACACAAATTGCCATCAAAACACAGGTATCTGTGAGATGGCAATAATCCTCCTCTCTATGACTTTCCCTTTGAAATTTCTTTTTTTTCCTCCTTAAAAACAGCACCTTTTTGTTCTACTGCCCTTTTATACAGTTATGTGTGCCCGTTCTAATAATGTTATTATAATGCTTGCCCTAACTTTACTAATATTCAAGTCAATTGAATTCAGATTTCCTCTTTCAGAACAAACCACCTGTTCTATCATCCTGGTTCTGTGGTCGTACGTTGAGGGCCAGTCATGTAGAACTGCTGCTTTCTCCAGGTCTGACTCATCCTAAAGTGAGTGAGGGCTAGACCCATGCTGTCATGAAGCACTTAAACATGCCTCAGGGGATGCTATATGAACATGGAGTCGGAGAGGACATACTGCAAAATGTCATTTCCCGGAAAAACAAACACCATCTCACATTGATTACATTTTTCATCGTCTTGTACCAAACCATATTTTATGTATTGAGTGACACCACAGAAGAGATCATTTAAAATGCATGTTTTCATAAAAAGTTAATAAGTTCAGATACACATTATGGTGTGTATTGCTGTAGGAAACAATGGAGTGTAAGAAATAAAGCTACTGAATGATTCTGTAAATAATTCAAATCAATGCTGTCAAATGTTTGAAAAAGTATGACCACCTTTGGGGAGAGATGTCATTCAGTTTTAACCCTTTTCCAGTTGCACCAGCTTTGTTATTTAAGGGCTGATGTGATTCATCTAGACATCCAGTCCTGTTGACATTCTCCCCTCCTTCACAACAAGGCCTGAAAGACCTCAAAACAAAAAACAAGTACAAATGTCACTGGCAGTCATGAAGACAGACCTACAGTCCTGACTGCAGTGAGCTGTCTGCACTGACAGACAGATGTAATAGTCAGCCTGCTATGGCCTGTGGGTCAGAGAGAGATAGAGAGTGAGCTAGGGAGAAATACGACGGACAGAGACTGACACTGAGAGAAAAGGGAAGTGATGGAAAGAGAGAAAGAGGAGGAAAAGGCAGGAAACAGGAATGGCAAAATTGTTCAGGGTGACAGGATAACAAAGAAAGATAGAGACAGGGGGAGAAAGAAGAAAACTGTGGCGATGATGAAATCAACATCCAGAGATTTTCTGCCCGGAGGAGCCCATTGGCATGTTTGATAGCAGGTGTGCTGTTGGTCTAAAGCTGAATATTTTCCTTTGTTTGTTTGTTTTGTTTGTCTTTCTTTCTTTCTTCAACACATATTTACACATTTCAAGATTATTAAATACAGTCACAATTATTAAAACACAAACAATGTTTGGAGAAATAAAGCACCATCAACTCGTAACTGTGTCCTTTCTTTCTTAGCCAGGGCAGTCTTATGTAAAATGCATTAAGCTTTGCGTGCAAAGTCTAAAATTGCAGTTTATGTGAACAGGCTTAGTGGTTGTCATCATGCAGTGTTCCTGCACCAATTTGTAGCACACTGAATATGTGTAAAAAAACAGTTTTGATCAGATGTTTTGTGATTTAAAGCACCTAACAGAGTGTTGTGCAGTGGCTTTTGTTATAGAAGCACTTTTATAAGGTATGGATGTAGTGGCGATAAAGACATGATGATGATGTGTTTGCCTGAAGATGAGCATCCAATTAATAATGTTTAGACTTTGTCTCAACAAAGTAAGTTTTGCATTGTTGTAGTAAGCATTGTTGTACTTTTTTTTAAATGCGAATGAATGCTATCATTGATTAAATGTGACGTTTCAAAGTTTTAAAGCAGGCTTGCTGTAATAATATTGTTGTAATCAAATTAATGAAAAGACATGTACACATACTCAAGTTCGAAGCAAAAAGTGCCCTAATCAGCAATATCAGTATTATTATTAAAATAAGTCAAACCTAGTTGGTTAACTTACCAGATCTCCGAACATTTGATTTTCTTGCACAAAAGCAAACGCTGGCCGTGCATATTGCAAAGAGAAGTAAGTACAAAAGACTCCTTTCTTTACATGTAGATTCCATGTCTTCTTCTGGTCGCAAGTTTAAAATGTTCAAATGTTCATTTTATCACGAATGCAAACGCGTCGGTAACTGTAAATGTAAAGGCGATGAAAGTTTGCTCTAAAAAACAAAACAGGATTTTATCCAAATGTTGGCGCAAACGCCATCCAAAGAGAGGCAAGAACTGCCCGAGAGGAAAGGGCAGCTTCGGGTTGACACTGATAAGATTACAGTCTGCAAAAGATCAGTGGGTTGGACACATTAGCGGACGGACAGACAGCCGCTGTGCCCCAATAGGCACGATGACAGACAACGGAGAGTGCTGTCCCGGCAATTCACGCGTAATGCGCAAATACTAGCACCACTGACTGGTGGGCACGATCATTTTTACGCATGAAGCTCGTTTTCGTGTCAAGCACCGGTCCGCTTCTTAGACAGCAGATGAGATGGACAGCGATGTGCAGGAACGTGGGGCCATTTAGAGCTAAGAGGATAATAAACGTCTAATCCGCACACTGGACACAGATGGAGAGCATGTCTTGACGCAGAGCAGCAGGGTAGTCGCTCAAGCTTCAGACAATCCATACAAGTATAGTGTGTGTGTGTGTGTGTGTGTGTGTGTGTGTGTGTGTGTGTGTGTGTGTGTGTGTGTGTGTGTGTGTGTGTGTGTGTGTGTGTGTGTGTGTGTGTGTGTGTGTCTCCATTAATTAGAGTTTTTAGGATTGGTAACCTGCGTGGTTAAATACTGTATCTTCAAAACTCTTCTAGCAGTCATCACAAACGTAAGCCCATTATGCTTACATATTCACTTCGAAATTCTTCAGTCTGTGTTCAAAAACTTATAATTACAACCACATCGAAATACATAAACCCAACCAACCTCCCACCAGAAAAGAAGAACAAACTGTCCAAAAAAATACTATTGAAACCTTTCCTGCTCCATGGTTCCTATAGAAAAACACGCTGTAGTTCATTAATGAGATACAAGTCTCAACATACACACAATATACACACTTCTTATAATATCTACAATTAAAAACTAGAGATAATAAAGTGATTTACTTCTTCAAAGACTTTCATAACAGGTCATCATATGTTGCTTGTTGTTCGTGTTATTTTATTTTTTTTATCTCAGCGTGCTCTGATTGACACATGATTTTTGTGTGCCTGCTGGAAGAATTTGCTTTTGTGTGTAAAGTGCACTGCTGCGCCCAGCAGTGTGTTGGTAAAGTTGACTGTGTGTAGACTTTTGAAGATGTGGACTAAGTATGGAGCCATGCATGGGATTGTAAAAAATATACAAAAAAACACTGTAATGGTGCCTAAAGCAACTGCTGCACTGATTAATGAGTGACCAAAAAGTCAGTCAACCAAAAAGAAGGAACATTTGAACAAGAGGAGTGGTAATATCCATTGTGTGAGAGCTATGTGCAGTGTGTGTGTGTGTGTGTGTTTGTGTGTGTGTGTGTGTGTGTGTGTGTGTGTGTGTAAAGAGAGCTCAGTTTAATCACTACATAGTATCAGAGGCATTTTTCTTATCAAGGAGTACTAAAGGATGGGAGGACAGGGAACAATATTCTAAGCACAAATATTACTAGTACCAGGCACGCACTAGCAGTGCTACTAACACTGTTTAGCATTAGGTGAACATTAAATCTAAATCTAGTTTTGTTAAGTGAAAACATGTATGTCCAGAACAAATTAGTGAATGAATATTTAAAATCCTGTCAAGTTCTCAAGCCATCAATTTGTATTGAATAATAAGTCATTAAAAAATCATGAATAAAATCTTACCTCATTCTGATGCAACATTTGCCTGACCTTCACTGTCAGTTAAGTCTTTCTGAGTAGAAATTAAAAATACATTTTTTGAGCCTTCAATACACACAGCTGCCAATTCTTAAGTCTCCTCCTGTATTTCTACAAGT
This sequence comes from Scomber scombrus, assembly GCF_963691925.1. Lineage (NCBI taxonomy): Eukaryota > Metazoa > Chordata > Actinopteri > Scombriformes > Scombridae > Scomber > Scomber scombrus. The sequence goes on from NC_084973.1 coordinate 17,886,262, forward strand.
TCTTTGTAGTTTTCATAATGACTAGAGTGGTGCTATTAAACTGGCTTGAGAAGGGGGAATATTGTAAAGATGTAGCTATCATGTAGTGCTCACATAATTTCATCTGCATGAGTGAGGTTATAATGTAACAGCTCTCTCTTTTCAATATAGCACCAACATATTACTGGTGCTTCCCTGAACATTGTTATTACAAAACCAGTGCAGTGTTTTATTATTGCCAATTTAAAAGAGGAACAGCCAAATTAAGGCAGATGAGGCGACACAGCTACCTAAATTTGAAAATACCATCAATCTATTAAACACTATTCCAAGTCTTTAAAAAAAAGAAAACTACGGGATGCTTGGTTTATGTTGCATTCATAGTTTAAGACTATTGACAGAGGCAGTTCAAAGAGCAAAACAAAAGAGGGATTGTAAAGGGATAAGTAGAAGAAAATCAACCAAATATACCTGTTCCCAGAGTCTACATAGTTTTCTTACTGATGTCCCCTGAGGATGATTGTTGATTGAAGTGTCGACTGCTTAAATCAGGTGTAGTAATAGTAGCTGTGCTAGGATTTGCAATGTTGTTTTGACTCTAAAAATCCTGAAACAGAGGGACAAAAATAGTTAAACATGGCTGTTATTTTTGCACCAGAAGCTCCAGCGCTAGATGACTATTATATTACATCAGTTTTCTAGGTTCATCTGTTTTTTTCAGTGTTGCCCTCCTTTCAGAAGAGCAGCTGTCAGGTAACCACTGATTGGCAAGAGATTTGCAAAAAAGTAGAGTGCCAATCATCATCAAAGAGCTTCAGAACAAATACATTTTATTAGTCTTACTACGGTATTCAAAGTTCATTTCTATTCTACTCGCTTCCATTAGTCTCCACATCACATCTACTGGATCATTTGCTGAGTCATAGAGGCTAAATGTGATCAGATTTTTCCAGTTTCTTCACCCGCTATTATCAACCTCAATATAAAAAATGATGTATTTAATCTGTACCACACTTTTCATTCATAGTGAAACTTAGAGTGCTACAGTATTAACATCATGATGAATTTATTAATGATTTAAGATGAAAAAGCTTTCCTGAATAGAAAGGCATTTAGACCTTTTTAAGAGAGTCTAGGGTCTAGGGTCTGTGCACCCCATGGTGTTGAGTTTTGTACTGGGGGCCTCGAGGAGCAGATCAGAGGGTTCAGGTGGAGGGTTCCTGTAGGTGGGAAAGCGCATGTCCGTTGATGGATTTGTATTTGAGAAGCAGGACTTTGTGCTGTTTTTTCACTCTTATCAGGATCCTGGCAGCGCTGTTCTGAATGAACTGGAGCTCCATGATACTCCTGCCAGGGATTCCTGTGTAGAGCACATTGCAGTAGGTCCAGATGTATCCAATACCACAGAGAAACCCGAGGAAGACACCTGTGCGGAAAGAGAATAACTTTATTTTGTGCACTGATTATCCAACATTTTTGATAGGCTCTAAAGCATTTTGTCTTTGGTTATTAAATATTTCTAACAGTGTGTAGACATTAACTGTAGAATAATATATTTAAAATGTTTTCAGAACAATTTGTTCTCACCTGTTCTCAATCAGTCAACAATTTGTTCTCACCTGTTCTCAATCAGTCTTGAAAATTAAAATTTCTTCTTTGACCACAAGTTTGAACCCTAATGTATAAGATATGATGTAGATATATTTGTCTTCTCTATGATATATACATGATGCAGTATGCATTACTCTACTCAGTAGACTTACCCGGCTTAACAGTCAAAAGGACTGTGCTGCTCTCTTATTTAATACTACACCAAGATTCAATGCCTGAATTTAAGATGTATGACTGAGACCTATGTTGTATCAGCCTCCACATTTTAATCAGGGTTGGCAGCTTGATTTGATAAGACGCATGGGAGAATTTTGACAGTTTTGGATCCAACTTGTTCAACAGTGTTATGTTCAAATTATTATCAATCAATCAATCAATCTTTATTTGTATAGTGCCAAATCACAACAAAGTTATCTCAAGGCACTTTAAACATAGAGCAGGTTCTAAACCGTACTCTTCAGGTTTTAATTTTAAAGAGACCCAACATTCCCACATGAGCAAGCACTTAGCAACAATGGCAAGAAAAAACTCCCTTTTAACAGAAAGAAACCTCAGGCAGAACCAGGCTCAAAGTGGGCGGCCATCTGCCTCGACTGGTTGGGGTAGAGAGGAGAGAGAGCATGAATAGGAGAGAGGGAGAAGCACATTGAAAATAAACATTGAAGCTAGTAGGTCCAGGACTGGAGTCTGTCATCCGGACGTCTACAGGACCAGATTACTTGTGAGACGAGAAAGCACAGACAACTCCGGGGAAGAAGTTTAGGTTATTGAATGCATTAATAGTACATGAATGTTAATGGATATAGATGGATGGATAGAGAGAGAGAGAGAGGAGGAGAGAGGAGCTCAGTGCATCATGGAGGTAGGAGTCCCCCGGCAGTCTAAGCCTATAGCAGCATAAACTAGGAGCTGGTCCAGGACAAGCATGGCCGGCCCTAACTGTAAGCTTTATCAAAAAGGAAAGTTTTAAGCCTACTCTTAAATGTAAAGAGGGGACCGAATCTGGGAGATGGTTCCACAGGAGAGGAGCCTGATAACTGAAGGCTCTGCCTCCCATTCTACTTTTATGGTACCTAAAATCAGGTTTATGCACTTTTCTATTCTGACAAAATCTAAATTTTAGACAGACACAGAACCTGTATTCTGTATGTATTTCTTAGAGAAAAACATTGTTTCCACTAAGAATCAAAATCAAATCATTAACTGACAGTGCAAATCTTTTTGATTTCAGTTTAAGAATGTCTAACTGACTGACACCCAAACTGAGATATGGACATGTTTTTACTCATGCTGTAAAACTTCTAAGATCACCTATCATACAAGGGCAGTGAAATGATGGGCAGTGGTCACAATGATGGACAGCTGATTGCATGTGAAGAGCTCACTGGTTCCATCTCCTGGACAAACAAGATATGGAGAGACTGATGTGAAAACAGAAAGACACAGACACCCTGGCAGGTGCCGCACAGACAAAACAAAACCATATTTTTTCCCTTAACATGAACATAAAAACAATCAGTTTGCTGAAACCAAGAGCAATTTTCTGCAGATCACTCAATGGTAGGAAAGGTATTAGCTTTCTCTAAAGTTTAAAAAAAAATGTTACTTTTTAATCCTAATCAAAAACAAGCAAATAAACCAGACTGGTGGTTTAGAAAATTGTTTCACTCAATGAGAAAAAACAGCAGCTTGTAGTAAATGGGATTTGATATCATTTGTGTTGAACTAATTGGTTCTTTCTCACCACATCACAGTGATCATAACAAATGTCAAGATAAATTGATTTTAGTTTTCATCTGCATCAGTGGTTTTGTCCTTTCCCAAAAATGTATGCTATGCAGTATTCCCCAACCTTTAAAATATGCATTATTTTATTAGTTACGTAGATGTATATTATACAGCAATGTTCTGTTTAGTGTTGTAGATGTCTAACAGTGTCCACTAGGGGCAGCACATGTGTGAGAGGAATCAAGACATCTGGGGGTTCAGTGTTTTCAATCAAATTTTTAATTTGCATAGTTTTATCCCATTTGTCTCACTGCTGAATATTGTCTTTTCCACCTCTAATTCCTCAAAGGAAATCAGACATTTAGCTTTCACACAGCCACATGGTGGAAAATAAATCACACTTTCCCACGATTACAAAACTGGAGACAAACATTGAATAAATGGTGCTTACTTAAACATCACAAATGTTATTGACCCCATTTTAAAAAAATTTAGCCAATTCCCAGCGGTTTACCTCAGCAGACGGTGCAGCTCCTGTGGTCTGATCACCCCCACCCCGAGGCTCCAGCAGCACCAGGCTACATATGGTGTGGATTACTTTATAAGCACCACTGTGATTCACCAAGGAGCAGCTATAAAATCATCCCCAACAGAACCTCTTACTTTTGCACTTAAAACAGGCTTAACCACATCTCTTAATTGATTTTGTGCAACAAACATGAACATGTTCTTTACTTTAAAAAAGTTAATGTTGCCTACTACTAGACCAGACAAAGAAAAGAAAAGAAGAGAAAAGCAAACCAGGGCTAGGACCAGTTGATTTGCTAAAATATGGACAGTAATTTTTTGTTATTTTCAAATTTTTTGACTCCTCATAGGCTACTAAATATTAAATTTGATGCAAATCCACATCCTCGGTTGAGTGAATCAAAAGCAAACTGAGTCCATCAAGGTTAAAGTTGACCATGAGGGCTTAAAGGTGAGCGGCTCCCCTTCTCTCTGCGCCTTTATCCTAGTGATTGCTGGCCAGATATGCAGATGACACACAGATATACCTAGCACTGTCCCCGGATGACTACAGTCCAATACATTCATTGTGTCACTGTTTAGAGCAAGTAACAAATTGGATAAACCAACATTTCCTTCAATTAAATCAGGACAAAACTGAGGTAATTGTTTTTGGCAATAAAGAAAAGAGGATTGCTGTCAGTAAACATCTCGAGTCACTCTCTCTAAAAACTAGCGACCAAGTCCGAAACCTTGGCGTGCTGATAGACTCAGATCTGACCTTCAGCAGTCATATCAAATCAATCACCAAAACAGCCTTCTATCAGCTTAAGAACATATCCAGAGTGAAGGGTTTTATGTCTTAAACAGACCAGGAGAAGTTGATTCATGCTTTCATCTCCAGTAGACTCGACTACTGTAACGGTCTTCTGACTGGACTCCCACAAAAAAGCATTAAACAACTGCAGCTCATTCAGAACGCTGCAGCTCGAGTTTTGACCAGAACAAAGAGATCAGAGCACATTACTCCAGTTCTAAAGTCTTTACACTGGCTCCCAGTCAGCTATAGAATAGATTTTAAAGTTATGCTACTGGTCTACAAATCACTGAATGGTTTAGGTCCAGAATACATGAATGACATGTTAGTAGAATATAAACCCAGTAGGGCTCTGAGATCTGCTGACTCAGGTCAGATAGTGGAGCCCAGAGTTCAGACTAAACATGGTGAAGCAGCTTTTAGCTGTTATGCTGCACACAACTGGAACAAACTACCAGCAGAACTGAAATCAGCCCCAACTGTGAATATTTTTAAATCCAGGTTAAAAACACTTCTCTTCTCCAGTGCTTATGATTGAGCTCTTTCAAAGCACTTTAAATTTTAATCTTTCATTTGCACTCTATGTCCTTTTAATGATTTTAAAGCAAATCATTATTTTATGCTGCAATCTTATTTTTAATGCTCTATTATAGTATTTTATTTCTCTCTCTTTCTATGTTTCTGTACTTTGTTTTTTATTATTAGTGTGTGTGTGTGTGGGGGGGGGGGGGGGGGGGGGTATGTATGTGTTTACTATGATTGGGTTTTATTTTTATTTCTCAAATTCCATGTTTTTTTTATGTAAAGCACATTGAGTTGCCACTGTGTATGAAATGCGCTATATAAATAAAACTGCCTTGCCTTGCCTTTATCCTAGTGATTGCTGGCCTTATTGTACATCCACAAGGGATAACAAAAAAAAGATTAGAAGAGCCTAATGCCATGTTACTGGCTATGTGAGGCTAAACTAGCTTTTTTTTCTTCTTCTTTTCAATGTGAAAAGCACTTTGAGGTGTGATTTGGCGCTATAAATAAAATTGAATTTAATTACATTTTTTAGCCAAATGTTAATGTCAGCACACTAACATTCTCACAATGGCAATGCTGGCATGCTGCCATTTAGAAAATATAATGTATACCTAAATCTTAGTTTGCTTAGTTTGGGAACATCTTTTTTAATTAAAAGTTGCAATAAGGTTATTACAATTCATCCCGGTGGAAACATGGCAGTCTATATTTATTATATATTACATACTATATATTTTTGTATTATTATTATATTTTATATTTAAGTCTGGACAATAATAGGGGACTAACCAACTAACACTACCATTCCTAAGCAATTCTCTGCCCCTCTTAGTATGAAATTAAAGGATAGGTTGATATTTTTCTTGTTTTCATGTCTTAAAACAACAGTCAGGTGTCCATATGAACACAAAACAAGGTTTTCCTCTCTATAATATTTCCTCCTGTTCATACTGGCTGTTAAGAGATCCCTTTCAAATGCACTTTTGATGTAAGTGATGGGGTCCAAAATCCCAAGTGTGTCCACACAGTCATTTTGTGCAAACATGTATATAAAAGTTCATGTGAAGCTTATATGAGGGTTCAACAGTCTGACTTATGGATATCTGCCATATTTACTGTCAAATTTTTTCATTCTGTTTCCTTGGACAGTGTAGTGGAGCTGCGGTAGAAGTATAGTAACAAAAAGAGCGACTTTGGTACTAAAAAGACTGTAATGTTCAAAGATATCTACTTCATTTGACTCATTTGGACAGCTGAAGCTTCATATTAGCTTCAGAAAAACATTTAAGTATATTATTGCACAGAAGGAGGCTTGTGGATTTTGGCCCTCATCACTCACATTGTGTGTGCATAATGAAGGGATCTTCTAATGGCCAGTTTGAACAAGAGGAATGATTATGGCAAGAAAAGACAATTATAATATTCATTGCACCCCTGACTGTTGTGTGAAGACTGACTTGAAAAATTGTGAACTTTTCCTTTAAACCACATCAAAATGTAAAAAACATGACTACAGGACATATTATCACAGATTTCCCCTGTCTCAATGTCAATGGGAGAGTCAGGGTCTTTTTTTTTGCTAATTACTACACCGGCAGCCATGTCCCAAATCAGACATCCATTCCAGCTGTCAACTCCTCCCTCCTACAAGCCATTCTGGGGCCACAGTTTCATGTTGGCCGGTAATGACTGTTGAAATGACCCATGCAATTAGCCTGTTACATGTGAGTCAAACTTAGCCCCAACATGGCTGAGAGATCCAATTGCAGATCAGCTCCAGATTAGCCCTCATGCCTTGCAAGAAGGGAAATGGACATCTGTTTGGTGTATTTGCTGCTTGGCAGTGGTGCAGTTGCTTGAGGATGAAGTATTTCTATACAGTTAAGTGAGCAGCTCAGTGCAAAGGGAAGTTTCTTCTGAGTGATTAAACTTCTGAAAACACAACAGGAAGACAACTGTTGCTCTTTATGACTTTACAGTTACAGTTTCGGATGCTCAGATGGTTTTTGCATGTTTACTGTAGTCAGGTGATTGCAATACAATGTGGCTAACATGTGTGCTGTAGTGACACGAACATGATTCATATTGAAACAGTACACTTCATGGGTGAATGGATATACATGTATGTACATACTGTAATTCACATCATCCTTGTTCATATGGATTGCTGTTGATTGAACGTGACGATCCTCCTGGAGATAACGTAATGGGAAAAAGTTTTGTGCACCACAAAAGTTGCTCATTTTTTCACTGCAAACGAACAGTGAAAATGAACAAAAAACATGTGATACTATCCTTAACATAATAATGAACAGTCTGTTCACCTACAGTACCACTTAGATGTTTGGACACACTTCTTATTTAAATGAATGGGAAGGTGTGTGACCAAACATTGACTGGTACTGCACAGCACTTAATAAAAGCACTTGTCTCCTTAACGTAACTGGACTTCAAATCAAATATGTTGATGTGTTTTATACTATGATACATATAATATTTGTTGAGATATAACCTTGAACAAAAAGTCTTAAAGAGTTACAGCTGTGTGTGTGGAGTTGGTCTACAGTGTAGACCAAAGTGAAATAAACAACTTGTAACTACTCTTGGAACTCTTGACACGCAGGCACATTAACTTCTCAGATCACTAAAGCCTGTCTTTGCTCTGGTTTCAGTCATTAAACTTAGCTCCACTCAAGTCTCATGTCTTGTAACTTTTATATTACAGAAGAGAAAGGCGGATTGCAATATTGTTTGACATTTTTGGAATTTGTCTCTTTTGCTTTCTTTCATTGACGTGTGGAGCAGAGGGAGTATTGGGGTGAGGCTACAATGTGACAACAGAAGGATTTCATCTGCAGCTTCATTCACAGTTGTGAGGGGGGTTTTTTTTAATCGACATTCAGTAAGGCTAGTTTCCAGCCCAGGCAACCAAAGGCAGTTAGCAATTGTTTCATTTATTTATTAGCTTCACTCATAAAATGAGTGGTAAGCTGATCTACAGTAAATGCTGTTTTTTGTGTGAATTCATCTTGATTTAATGAACTGTCCTCAACAATATATTATGTAATTTATTACAGAAACACATTTTTTCCAAATATGTGTTTAGTCTTTGCATAACGAATGAGGCAATACCACTGATTTCAACAACAGTCAAGATGTCTCTCACAGTATGTGTTCATTTGGACCTTTAACATACTTCACATGAGGCCTTAACAAATTTACATAAGAATTGCACTTAACTTTTGCACCAAAAGAATAATACAATTACATATGCTCACTCACAATCTCAACCAAGTAAAATATTATGTCGCCAAGTATTGGTGTTTAAAGATGCAGAACTGTAATAGATATCAGCTCAAAGCCCTTGATGTTAACTTTCATCTGCTCATCAATTGTAAAGAGGAAAGAAAACAGCGTGAACTCAAGCACACTGTGATTCTAAGTAGCAACACAATCCAGACCAGTGTTTTGACGGGCTGATTAGAAACAGGCTTCCCATCCAATATCAACTACACATAAAAAGCAGGATGGGGGATCCGGTGTATTGTTAGTGGAAAGTGTGAAACTTCCCTCTCATTCTCAGTCATCTGTGTACACATAGCGTCTTTCACAACGTGTCTCCTCTAATCTTGCCAAGTGTAGACCTGAAGTGCAATCATGAATTTGGACTCGGTCCCTGCGGTTAGTTTTCTCAATGGGTGGAGACAAGAAGAGGCCAGAGGATGGACCATCGGACGTCACCACCGCTCCCCATCTCTCCGGTCAGACCTCTCGCTTCTCCTCACGGTTCAGTCAGGATTGATGGTGAGTGGGGATGGACGGGAATCAGCGCCAGTACATTTCGCAATACAAAACCTTGAAACTGAATGAGGAACTGTAAACTGGGCACGTGTCGTTGGACCCTTCGGTTTGCGAACAACTTGGGAGGAAAGACTGTTTCTTTGCTTTCGTGCGCTTTGGATGTTGTGCCGCGCTGCGTAACATTTGCCAACTGGCATATGTAGCGTGTTGTTCACAGTGTGCAGGCATTAATAAGCTACATAGGTCTTCACCATCATCAAGTGCCAGGAACCTGAGCTGATGAGTGCGACCCATCTTTTTTTCCCAAACAACTAAGCGTCCTCACAATGCTGCTGACCGCTGTTGCCAGATGATACCTGTTGATTTTGCATCGCGCCATGTCCTTTTGTGGGACTGAAGTGGACCATGAAGTTATGGGATAGCCTGACCACTTGTTTAATACTGTTGAGCGCCGTGCACGCCAGCCCGCTCCTCCGGAGCCGACAGCAGTCCACGTCCACCATGAGGAGAGGGCGCATAGAGGAGAGTCCCTTGGAGCTGCCGCCGGTTCAGATCCGATTATCTCTCACTTCCCTGGGCATCAGTGGTGAGGCGGATACGGAGGATTGGGAGGAGACGATGGCTGGAGGAGAAAAATGTAAGCCTTTTGGTTCTATGGAGTGCCGAAAGTGCCAACAACTCCCACAAGAAGTCATTTGCTCGCAGCAGACTTGCGGAGTCTTGAATACTTCTCATACAAATAATTAGATTATTACACATTAGTTCAATGGAATAAAAAACTGTTCAAGATGTTTACTGAACCAACTGAAAAAATGAAAACCACGTGAAAGTGATCACAATGTTGGCATAATGTTTCACTTAAGAAAAATATAACGTTAAGAATGAATTTGCAACAGCTTAATTGGACATTTTCTACAGTGGATGCTCCAGTTATTGAAACATTTTGCAGCCATGTTTCATTCTGGCCTCTACTTTTCCTCCTGATTCGGCCTGCCTTTGATGCTTTTACTTTATTCATAACCACATAGAGTCATGCTTTTAGTTTTTGACATTATTAAACAGATTCGTGTGGGGCTTCAACTAAACATGCAGATGAATGTCCTTTAACCCAAGGTGGCATGTTCAAATTGCTTTTTTTGTAACAGCCTAAATCCAAATTATTCCAACAATTCTTACAATTAAGAAGTTCGAATCAATTAATGTTTTGCCTTTTTGCTTAAAAAAATACAATTAAACAATTAAGTCAAAAACTTTTAATTTTCCACTTATCAATTATTTGTTGTGCCTTACAACACATTTGGCTGCTATATCTTGGAGGCAACTTGTCCGCTAATATATAAGACTGTCTGATGCATAAATACGAATGGGATCTGTTTTTAACTTGAATGAATAGTTCACATGCTCACATTGCTCTGTAGGAAAAAATAAATTATGTCATTTCTGCATTTGCATGTATATTTTCCCACACAGTACACCATCAGGTGTGATGCTGAAAAGTGAAACAATATGCATCGTTCAAAATTATACATCCTTGTAAGAGTCCCATCTCTCTTATTGTGTTTCAGACATCATGGAGGAGCCCTTCCCCAATGAGTTTGAAGATGTGGTGGACTTCATCAAAGTGACCATAAGCAGGATACGTCGCTCCTCCTCATCCACCATGTCCTCATCTACCTCCTCCTCCCCCACTACCTCCCCCACCAAATATAACTTGAACAGTAGGACTCGTCTCAGAAGGGAAAGGAAGAAGGAGGTGAGCCAACAGAGGCGTGAAAGAGGAAGAGGAGGAGCTAGAGGAGGAGAGACAGGAAGGAAAGTTAGAGTAGGAGGCAGTGGACGAGGACAGGGCTGTGTGCTCAAACAGATCCACCTCAATGTGTCAGACCTCGGCTTGGGCTACCGCTCTGGTGAGGAAATGTTATTCAGATACTGCTCTGGACCCTGCAGGAAGTCCGAGACCAACTATGACAAAATCCTTTACAACCTCGCCCACAACAGGAGGTTTCCTTCCAAAGACACGCCCCCTCAGGCTTGCTGTCGGCCAATAGCATTTGACGATGATCTCTCATTTTTGGATGACAACCTCGTCTACCACACCGTAAGGAAGCACTCCGCCAGGAAATGTGGTTGTGTTTAGGGAGTGAAAGCCAGTGTCAGGCTTTGTGTAGCTTTACATTCACTCCCACTTTGAAGTATGATATTGAGTGTTTTTTCTTCTGCAAACTTCCCGGCATACTTGAGTCCATCAGTAAAGGGTCCTCTTCCTCCCCTCCTTGGGTTCATCACAATATAAGTGATTTCCTTTACAGTCTACACCTTATATCTCTCATATATTCAGTGTGATTTAAATAATGTCTATGGATACTCATCCTAAAGGACTAACCTCAGTCAGACTCAAACACAGTGGATGATTCAGCAGATTCACTGTGTCCTATGTATAGCACGTTACATGAAAAAGGTATATACATTAATTGTATTTATGAAATCTTGAATTTATTAACTTATTGATATTTATTTTGTTTTATAAAAAGAATAAATGTTATTTATTACTGTAATGTCATATCTCACATCATGCCAAAGGTTCAAATCAAAAAGTTTATGTGTGGTTTCCATACAAAAGCTGTCAAGGACGGAGTTTACATTGCAATTTATCTTAATCCTAAAGATTTCAGTCCTGGTTGATTTGGTCATTAACCATCAACCTGTGGTTAGTGATGGTAACAGCAAGTATGGTTTAATACAGCAGGTTATCTGAATTCTAAGGGCATCAAACACACCTTTAGCAATTGTTGTATGTGTTTACAGTGCAGACAAACAAACTTACTTTGTTTTAATAAAGAACTCAACAATAATTGACCTTTTTCCATTTAGTAAACAGAAACTGCAAAGTGATTTCATGCTGCACATAGTGCAAGTAGCTTTACAAGTAGCTTTAACAATAAAAGGTTTTGGTTACCTTGTTGAGGGGTTTGGTGGTGTGCAGCATCTTCATCTAACAGCCCACTATGGCTTCTCCGTCTTGTTCTTTTACTCCCTGGAATATTTGATCCGAAAATGATCCGATGTCTGAAAATGCTGAAAATTAGCATACTTAGCATTGTTAGTAATAACGGTGACAAATACATTGTGTATCAGTGACGGCTTCATAAGCTAAAACCACCATGTGTTTCACCACTGGAGCACTTTTAAAGCAGCAGGAATAAGAAACGTTCAGTATGCATTAGCAGTAATGTAATACATCTCTAATATGGATGTAGGAAAATGCAGAGTAAACAGTGAGCCTGATACCAATGAGATAAAATTAATTTCCAGTAATGCTAGATTACATGCATCAATCACTTCCTGTGAATCACCTGTGCATATGAAGGCAATTTTAATACATCATGAGAGTGGCAGACTCAGCCACTAACAATGAAAACTATTAGATGGAGGGGTCATGACTAAATGTATATACTAATGAATGACTATTGCTTGAAGGAAATAGTATCAAAAACAGGATTTGATTTAATGAAAATCTGTTAAACCTTTTCTTCACAGGCATTTAAAATTCCTCCAAGTTTTAGTGTCATTTGACTGCGTTATGTCAATTTGTGTTTAAACTGAATGAGATGAGAAAAGCTTGTCTCAAAATGTTCAAGTTCAAGAACAGTAGAAGATTATTCACTGTCAATTACATGTCGGCTCACATTAATTGCTGTGACAGTGAAATAAGATTTCCTCCCTTTAAACTCCCTTATTTTTATACAGTATTCATTTTAAATTGTCACATTTAATTGTTAATAAATGCATTCTACACAGAGTAGATTATTCTGTATTTAACAACACAGGAAACAGTGTTTCAGCATGATGTAGATTCATTTAGATGACAACAAGCCATGCTGTTATAAATCTGTCTACCTTGTAACAACCAGTCTGCACTGAGAGAGGTCTCTGGTTTCTAACACTATACACAGACCTGACATTGATCAGAAACTGATGAGTTAAGGGGAAGAAACAGCATGGTAGTAGCAATTAATCTGTCACTTTCTGTCTGAAGAGATTCACCTCCCCATTGAGCTCTTTGTAATGCATGAGAGAAAAGATAAAAAAGATGAACAGAATCGGATGTTATCAAATGACAGGAACAGCCAGTAAACAGAGGGAATGGAGTATCGTTACCTACTGTATTTTAAAAGGATAAAAGGAAGGTGAGACGCACATGGAAGATAGATGGATGGAGTGTTAGAAGGTGCTTGCAACATAAAGAAATCAACATGGAAGATTGAGCTATGAAGTTATGAGCTTAAGAAGCTATGTGTTGGAGGAGGGTGGGAAGACAATGAAAAGACAGGATGATTAAAATAGGCAAATATGCAGGGAAGACAATGATGTGGGATTTAGAGAACATGAGAGGAGAAGATGTGTCTTGCTAAACTAATGTGCGTGGTCGATATTTGATCCATCCCCTGTTCTCCAACAATTCACAGCCTTTCCTCTGCCTGTGTCCTGAACCATGAGTCAGTGCAGCTTGGTTCAACAACTATAGGGCAAAGCTGGGCTAGCCAAGCCATTTTCTATGTGATTCATTATCTCTATAAACAACACTGTGTGATTTTGCAACCAGAGATGATGCACCACTAAAAATTTTATAGAAGATGATTGGCAACAACTTGGTAATAAACTGGTTGTTTACAGAGTCAATTTGTCTGTAAATTTAAAGTGAGTGCTAAGTTCAGTTTTATTTTTTATAGTTTCCTCACTCTGTGTCAAGTCATGAATGAAGCGCAAATAGTGAGTCAACACTTTCCACTACAATTTTTTTGTACTTCTTCTGCTCATTATTTTAGTTTCCAGAACCACAGATGCACCACTTGTACTAAAAAAAACATAATCAAAAGTAATAGCCTAAATAACTATTTTTAACGCCCACAGTGTGACTTACATGGACTAATGTATCAGTAAATCTGCTTATGATTAACTGTAGTCTGGCTTCTTTACACACATTTTTGACAATGCCAAACTGTCACTTGCCCAACTGTGGACAACAGAGGAAACCATTAGGGTCAACTGAGTCAGAGGATAGTGTCATTAGTCAGATGAGTCTTCTGCTCTTTTGTTCATGGTGTCAAAGGAGCTTGTAATGAGGGATAGTCTTTCAGAGGAAACTGGAGTGTAATACAACACAAGTGTTGGCGGTAAAGGGGATGGTGTTCCAAACAGGTGCTAAATACTGGCAGAACTGTACATGTTGATATATTGACAGTACATTAACGATTTAAAAGGTTGACCTGAATTACAGAAAAATCATTAGAGTCTATAAAGTTATTTGTTGTAATCTATAAGATAAATACAATGTTCCAGCAATGTCTTTGTTACACTGAATAATATCACTGTGAACTATTATGACAACTCGACTTTGTCTTCTATAAAAAGACATTTAAATGACTGTTGAGCTCGAGTTCTGTGTGTTATCCTGAGTTATCAGAACATACAGTATATCTGGAGAGACAAATTAAATTTTCCAAACATAATTTGTTTTGGCAATGTGAGCACCACAAATAAAATACATTCACCTACATTCACCTAAAATCTAAATCTAAAATCTAATCCAATCTAAAAAATCTTGAAACATGGAGAAATAAAAACGAAATTAGTGGTATGGGTAGAGACCTCTAGAGGTAAGTGAGATTTTTTTTCCTTCTTTTTTGTAATTTGGGTGAACCAATGCTTTAAAACATAAAGCACAAAACTTGAAAAATCCCACATATATTTGCATATGTGGTTATACATGAAGGAAAAGAATACTTTTGGAGTTAATAACACAGGAAATGGCATAAAACAAGAAGTTAAAGTATTGAAAATGTCTAATTTATAATATTAGAGATTTTGATACTATTAAAAATTAACCTTGGCTGTTGGTTCTAGCAGTTGAAGGCTTTTTCTTTACTAATCACTTTCCCATCATTTTCATTCCAGCTTACAAGTCGCTCTCTCACTTCTAGGAGAAAAGCCAACTTTCTTTGTGTGTCGCCCTCTGGGTTCATGATGGTTTCAAGATTTATGTTCTAAGAAGTTATGCATAGCAGCTCAAATTGTCAACATTCAGTTCAAATCAGTGGCCAATTTGTTTACCAGAGGAAGCAATTGTGGGCAGAGCATTGTAGGCCATCATTGTGCCAGCTGGCATGAGAAAACATACACATGATAACCTAAATGTAATCAAGGTTATATCAAACATGTCATCAGGTCTTCATGAGAGATGTATCCAAACCACAAGGAGCTCTTTTGTGCCCCTGCTCTGGAATCTGTCCGTATGACTCAGGCAACATGACCAATCAACTGAAAAGACACCCACAAAAGAAAAAAAGGAGAAGCATCACAGATGAAAACAATGCAGCAATCCATTCAATGAGTTTTACCACAATACATTACTGAGGCTGTGTAACCCGGTTTTAAGATCTAAAGAAGCTCTGAGATCTGTTATTTTTTTATATTCACTCTTGATAAAAAGTAGTTTGTTTCCATGAGTCTGGATCTTTTAATCAGAAATTCTCTCAAAAGTGTGAGAGCCTGAAGGTTATAAACTAAAATACAAAAGGAGAAGAGAGAGAGTTCTGCTATATGAAATAAAAAGTCTGAAGAAAATTCCCATTCAGCGCTCTGTGTTTTAGTTCAGGAAACACTGCGTCTGCTGTCATGGGACTGGCTGCAACACAAAGCAGAGGCAGAAGGAATTAACATGGAGCTGTAACCGCACTGCACTGATCATCTTCAACTGGCCTATCTCCAAACCCCCAGTCTGGACCACCAGCCGCAGGCTCCCCACTCATCACTATTACCACACACATAGACACGTGTTATCAGTCATCACTGTGGTGAACTGCAGATGAAATATACACTGATTCAGCTAATGGCCAGCGAGAGGAAACAATCAACACAGCGGTGTGATGTTTACAAAGAACCCAATATTTAAAAAAAAAAAAAAAAAAAAAGTAAACTTCCTTGGAGAAATGTGATGAATTTTGTCCGGATTAAACTTTTTGTGAGCTTGGAGGAGACTGTGATAGTGTTGAAACACAATAAAAGGATCAAAGGAACAAGAGCATCTAAGAGATAAGTCTGCAGCTCACAATATGCATGATGTAATCACTTGATATTTCTAATAAAAATAAATTAAATGATTTGAAGTTCAGGCTGTTCAAGTTCAGGCTGAGACAAATATTCCTTTAGTAAAGTATATCTGGGTTGTCATCGGACAGTAGCACTTGCTCTAAACTGTAAAACATTATTAGATCACCTGCTCTCCGGACTTTTAGTGCTTCAGTAGGAAGTGGTGAGGAGTACAAATGTAACACTATCACCTGCGTGTTGGTGTCTATGAGATGTTAGCTCAGATGATTAAATATTCAGGTGAAACCTGAGATTGAGCGTTACAACTTACTGTCTCTGCCTCACACCTGTGGTACATCAGTGTGGTCTGTTTCAGACGATTTAATTGGGAATGGCTTCTCCAATTGGGGACAAAAAGTCAGTGATTGATGTCAGTGTTGGGAAAGAAGTGGTGATGGTTAGGGAATGGGTGAGTCTCTAAGAAATCAATATAAGTCTATGTAATGTCCCCAAAAGTGACCATGATCTGATATGTGTGTGTGTGTATGTGTGTGTGTGTGTGTGTGTGTGTGTGTGTGTGTGTGTGTGTGTGTGTGTGTGTGTGTGTGTGTGTGTGTGTGTGTGTGTGTGTGTGTGTGTGTGTGTGTGTGTGTGTGTGTGCATGCATTCGTACAACAAGTACATGCACATCTCTCTGTATGGGTATTGTAGAAAATGAGAGAGACATTTTATTCCAGTTTTAGTAACTTTTACTCTCACACAACAAGACCAGGACTTGTGTCGAGAAACCTGCCCTCCAGCTTAATTGTAATGTAAAAATAGCAAAAGTTTCCAGTCTTTTAACATTTTTACTTTCTTGTTCTACTCTGCCAGAAGTACTCTTGGGAGTTCATATGTGTGAACCCGTTTCTGAATGTATACCCCTTGCACTCATGTAGGCAGCAGGCATTGTGCAGACTGTGATTTTCCACTCGCTTCTGTCTGTGCTGTCAGTGTGTAATGATAAGAAACAGCTCACAGACACATCGGACAGCAGTGCTGCTGGGCTGGAAACTGTCCTCTCCAATGTGACACACTACATCAAGCAAAGAGGGTACTGCTGAGATGATGTGACTGCATGTTTAAAAAGGGTGTGATGATCTTGAATGACAGGGCCAAAGACACACACACACACACACACACACACACACACACACACACACACACACACACACACACACACACACACACACACACAAACACATATTTGGCCCATTTTTGACCTGCCAAGATTTTCATCAGAGAAAAAAGTATTGAAAATCAACTAAATTAAATGATGACGTAAGTATACTTGCTTGTTACTGACAGATTGCGTGTACTGCCCTGTGACATTTCAACCCTTCAAGTTTAATAGCTAAGTTTTGTTTGAGAATTTGGACACTTTTCTTGGATAAACAAAGTCCAGCATAATGAGTCTTGTTAACTTAAAACTATTTGGCTGTCAATAGTTTATGAGAAAAACATAACTGTCTATCAGAATGTGAAGAAAAAAGGCTGTAGTTCAGGTGGTTGAACAGGTCAGCCATCAATCATATGGTTGGTGGTTGAGATTTTTTTTAATGCTATATACTGCTATATTTTTTGTGTGACAACACTGCAGTTCACATCTGGTTGGGTTAAGGCACAAAAACCACTTGGTTAGGGTTAAGGAAAGATTATGGTTTAGATTAAAATAATCACTTGAAACATGGCTTATATTTCCTGAGAGTTATAAATGTCCCAACTGGAAGCGACAGTGGTCTCCTGCAGAAGAATCTAACCTTCTATCTAGCCATCCATCTAACCCGCCTCTTTCTAATAAGACAAAAAATAATCATATCAATTTATCAATCTTATTAACTGGAAGCTGTGTCACAGCTGACTTCCTCCAGCTCTGGAGGCTACATAATCAAACAGTAGAAATAGTTATACTTCGCTTCTTTTCTTGTTTTTTACTCTAAATGGAAACTTCTCAAATACATTTGTAGATATTTGAGAAGGGCAACTGAACGCAGACAAGTCATGAAACAACCGTAGCAGCAAAGGCTATGGAACGGACCGCCGTTTTGTGGGCATGCACAATCAATCTGATGTCATCATGAGGAGGAAGTAGAGGTCACTTTGCAAACGAAGCATTTTATAACTTGGTCATCAGTACTGTATAACAATAACAGAAAAGAGCAAGCAGCATGATGTGTCCCCTTTAAGGTTATGTTCTTTGCATCTGTGCCACTTAACACAGAAAACATGAATTTGGGACATACCACAGCTGTTCCCTCTGGGGTTATAAAGGTTATAAATGTTATGTACATAGCATATATTGTCAATACATCAGTGTTCATTCCTCTTACCGTTTACACATGTGGCTCTGAAACTACACTGAGGTACAGAGTGGAACTGCTCTAATCTCCTTTGTAAACACTGTGGTGGTGTGTTTGTGTCTATGTGTGTATGTGTCTAAGACCCCAGGAGGCAAACCAGACCACTAACTCACCATTCATCCTCCCCTCATGAGGAAAATGCAGACCTCCCTTTATCACTTTCTTACTCCTCACTATCTCTCCTTCTTCCTTTCACCACCTCCACAGATCCTCCTACCAATCCCTTATCTCTCGTGTTCCACTGCGTTTTCATGTCCCCTCAGCTTAATCCATTAATGCCTCCAGCGCCCCTGTTTTTTCTTGTTCTCTTTTACCCCTTGTGAATAAACACAGGAGTTGGCTTGCTGTCTGCAGCCTCCTGTGTTCGTGTGTGTAAATCCACATGCACTTGTGTGTCTGTATATTCCCTGGTGTTGAAGGGAGGAACCTCTCACTTCCTCCATGAACACCTCAGTGGTATGCAAAGGATCTGGAGCGGGGTCTACTCCTT
This sequence comes from Scomber scombrus, assembly GCF_963691925.1. Lineage (NCBI taxonomy): Eukaryota > Metazoa > Chordata > Actinopteri > Scombriformes > Scombridae > Scomber > Scomber scombrus. Next base: position 17,905,211 of record NC_084973.1, read on the forward strand.
TGCCCTCTGAAACTGCGGTTACGCCTCATAAATTGTACACATCAAAAGTTGTTGAAATGTCTTGAAGTCCAACTGAAATGAACAATTGTTACACAGCATGAGGTCTACAGACTTTGAACAACCCACATTGACCTTAATGCTGAAGTCTCCTTCTTATCCAACATACAAGCATGGTTGCATGTCTCGTCCTGCTCAGCTGCAGCAAATTAAACAGCATGTAAACCTATCTTCAAATGTCCCTTCTGTCTGTTCAGATTCTGGTGTGGTCCTTATTCTCTGTCTGCCCATGACTTCAGAGCTACAGCACACATGTTTAGTTTTCCTCTTGTTTCCCTGCCAGAGCTGAGCCTGCCAGCTGCTGTCAATCAAACACAGACACCGACACGTGATGAAAAGGCGCATTTCTGATATTTCCCCATATATTTCTGATCATTTTTTCGCTCTTTATGGGGAAAAAACAAAGTATGATATAGGTTGGAAAATTTAAAACTCACCCCCTCTTTCTCTTTTCATAGAAATTAAACCTGACTTCATGAAAAACATTTTAAATCCAGTCTGTTTGAAACAGTTTGTTTGTTTTTAAAAAAAACTAACATTTTCCTCAAAATTATTTCATAATTAATTAATTTCATAATTTTGGGAACCTCAAACATAATCAAGATATACTTTATTGTAATTACAATATACTAATTAATAACTACAGCATGAGATACTAAATCATAATCTCAAATTTGCTTATGAGGTTGCTTATGATTTTGGAATAAAATACTGAATTACAAAAAAATAAAAAATAAACGGCAGTGGGTTTTTTGTCAAGTAGCAGAAATGGGCTTACATAGTTTAATCTTGTAGGGTTTTTTTGTTACTGCAATCCATTTAAGCAATGTATTTATTGGACATTCAAATGTTGTTTTATGATTTGTTTCCTAAGGTGAGATTTACCGTAAGTCACACAGTTATAATTGTGACTGCGTTTATGTTTTGTTTCCTGTTTTTAATGACTGATTTATCAACAACTAAATTAAAGTATCTTAAAGTTTAATAATCTTTACTCTTCTGTGTGTCTCTGTGGTCTATATCTGGGAAGGAGATGCAGCATTGTGCGTGTGTGCTTGCCTCACAACACAATAAATCTACCAAACATAACTCTGGTATCAGGAGGGGGGAGGTTGCCATATTTAGTATCTAACTTACAATATGACACACACAAACACAAATACATAAGCACTGTATCCTTATCTTCTAACACAAACCACATCCATACTCTGAACTCGAGCCAAATGGAAAGAACAACATTGCAGCATGCCAAAAACTGACATACCACCAAACCATGTGTGTATACATAAATCTACTGCTCATCAGGAGGGTAAAACAATATGGGCTCCTCATCCATGGAAGCAAGCATTCCTCTGTGATAGCCGTGCACTGATCATGAGAAAAAAGCAGCATTGCACAAGGGTTTTCTCATCTTTGCCCTCTAAGGAAAATTCAGGGCATGAAAACAAAAGGTTGGGGATCATTTAAAATAAAAAAAAACAAAAAAAACAGATTTACACCTCAACTAAATATAAATATTTAAGCTAAGTTGTGATGGTCTCTGTGTCATGTTTGCAGTAGTGGAAATTATGCAGAGAGGAACAGGAGGGATATTGCGGAGGAGGATGTATTCAAAGTGACATGTGCACAAAGAGCATGAGCCACATTCAGACTCACAACAACACATCCAGATCAGCCCACTGATCCACAAAGGCGGCAGAAACAGAAAAGGAAACTTAAGAAATGCACACATTAAACACAAAAACACATCAAAGAGTCATGTGAAGCAACAAGTCACACCTTCAAGACACTGAAAAAAAACAACATAACCATCAAAAAGCGCACCTATTAACTCCTGACCGGATCCAAATATTAGTGTGTAAGGTCCCAAAAATACCTACACAAGTATTTACAAGCTTCTGATCCTCTAACAGACATCTGTTTCCCCCCTGAGGTGAATGGACCCTGAAATGGATCCTACTAAGCCAGAAAATGACTCACATAGCAAAAGCGGGGAGCAAACAGTTCAAACCTCTGACTCACAGCCCCTTTATAACCCCTCTATAACCTTTCATAGTCTAGAACAACCTTCTTATGACCCCTCGTGGTACCTTAATGACCCCCATCCAGGCCTGAGTGAGCAGACACAGAGCTGATGGAAATGTGATATCTGATGCTTTGTTGCCCTGTAATTCACTCACACACATCATCTAGCTCTGACAAAAATCCACATGCAAGTACAATCTGCTTGGAAGCATGCAGCCGCTGAACGGGGACATACACTCATGGACACACAAACACACACACTCATGAACACACAATCACAACCACAAACACAGACACACACACACACACACACACACACACACACACACACACACACACACACACACACACTGTTTCAGGTTTGAGAGAAAGGCCACATTTCACACGGATCTACGGAGAAAAGAAGGTGGATATTAACATGGCATGTTTATATGGCCTTTGATTCATTTAATTTATTCCATATGGTGGAAAGTGCCCCATACCACTGTGAATACTTTTTTTAAAACAAAGATTACCAATACAGGAAATAAATCATTGACCTCTGCAGTGTTTTCACCATGCTCTAACCTTTGAGGCACATAGAACAACAGTAACGGTCGAAGAAAACATCTCTTCTCACACAAAATCTTTACCACAAATATAGACATAACTTCTTTCTCTTTCTATCATTTTCCAGCACTCCCCTTAACACAATAACTTAATAGCTGTCCATTTCTGCAGCAGATAAAAATGAATCTGCAAACCAAGATAAAACATATTTTAAATGTGACCAATTTAATAGAAGACAATGTGAAGCTCTAAGATGATAAATGTTTTATTTGCTGTTCTAGCCTGTTTGCTTTGACTTTTTCCAAATGCTTTTTAGAAGCTTTCTTATATGTAGAACACATTTAAAAAAAGTCAAATTCTTGCAAATTGTGGGAAAAAAAGATTATTCACCCATATATACTTTTTTCATGCATTTTATTAACTGTGCATTCTATGTTGTTTCGCTTGGCTGTGAGGCAAATTTCTCTTTGGGGACAACAAAGTTAAAGTTGAAGATTAAGATACTTTGACCTCAAGTAATTTGTCTTTGTATGAAAAACCTAAGACCTAATTGCTGCAGATATTCCACAGAAAGTGTTGTAATCTCCAGAAAAACACAATGTGTTAAGTGTTTAAAGGTTTTCCAGCTGTTTTTTCTTCATTTTTTTTTACAGGGAACTTTACATGACACTGGGACACACTTTCTGTCTTGTTGTCTGGCTAAATCTGTGGTGGATCTCCCTTACTGATAAATTGTCCTGACACAAAAGAATAACATTTGAGAAACTGTTTTGTTTCATGCCGTAGGTGAATTATGAACATGCTGAAATGGAAAAACCCGCTGTGTGTGAACCAGTCACTCATTGGATCTATTATTCAACAAAAGATACCATGATTACACCGCTTCACAGTGAGGCTGAATACACAGGAAACTGTCAACATGAGCCAAAGTCACACAGGAAGCTGCCATAATGTCAACACGACACACTGGCATCAAAGGAACCATAACAAGAAGGAAGCACTGGCATCACATGTGCATATGGAGCAGTGAGAGAGCCCGCGGAAAAACCTGTCACACACACACATACACACTTATGATGACAGGAGTAGCTACTTCAGTTCACAGTAGGCTTAGATTGGGGAGTGACTGCTGTGTCCAGATGTTTTCTTAGTGTTATTCTGACAGTGTTTTGTCAGTGTTCAGGACAAGATCATTCTCCTCTTACATCACCAACCTCCTGCCGGTATGACGCTTCACCACTGTTGTGGACCAGGCTGTGAATTTTAGAGTCGTCAGCTAATTTAAATATTACAGTTTGTTAAAGGGGCACTGCAGACATGTAGTGTTGCTGCTCAATAAAGTGGGGGCCTCACTGTCATCAGGGTTATTTTCTTAGATTTTACAAACCTCCTTCATCCCAGTGGGGTAAAGTTATCTCCATGTGACAGCAGCCTGGGCAGGCAACTGAATTGCTATGCAGAGACTTTGTTGTATTTCAACTCCTCCAAATTAAACAAAATCCCTCGTTGGCGTGTCCATGCCTTCTAGTACAACACTTACAAGCATGTTATGATCTGACGCCACTATCGACAGGACATCTTTTGTCTGGGCATTCTTAAACAGTTACAAATCACTGTTGGAAAAATAAATTATGGTTAAGGTTTTGTCTAGCTTTGGGCACAAAAACAACTCTTCAGATTTACTGTCTTGTGAGGCAAGCACACATTCACAGCGCTGCATCTCCTTTCCAGATAAAGACCACAGAGACACAGAGAAGGGTGAAGTTTATGAAACTCTAACAAGATTAACTTTTTCTTGGGATCTTGTTGGCGATAAAGTCCAGAATCATGTTTGCAAAGTGGGTATGGGCAGACCAGGGTCAGCTAGTTTTATAATTAGCTTTTGTAGGCCTGATTCTGTTAAAAGCTGAGCCACAGTCCAAAAGGAAGAGCGTGCAAACAGGACTGAAAATGTGCAAGTGATGATGAGTCTTAATTTTGTTCCAAAGCTTAAAGCAGGGTCTCTGTAAAAAAACAAACAAACAGTGCACTGCCTATTCAGACTCTTGTTATTCTGCAGTTTATTCTTTACAGAGAATGAACACTAAAAATGTGCCACATACAGTATAATGTTCAATTATTTGATAATGTCCTTTTAGCATTTAAACAATATGGCGAAGGTGAGACCTCTACTGAGCCAGTAAAATGATGAAACGCTTGTGAACACTTTTGTTTCTAGTTGTCTTGATTTCTCCAATGCTCTATGTATGCCTACCGAAAGCAGTCATGCCAAAACTACAGACTATTCAAAGAGATCATAAAACGGCTGTTTTACATGACCTACACTGGCTCCCTGTATCTTTTAGAATTGATTTTAATGCCTTTTTTTTAAGGCACTAAACAGCCTTGACTCCTTTTATATCATAGACTTTTTTATATGTTCACAAGGTCACCACAAAAACCTTTGGGGATGCTGTTTCAGTCAATATACAGCCCAAAAAATATGGGACACTCTGCCTTTAAATATTAGACTTGCTGACTCGGTGGACAGTTTTAAACAACAGTTCAAAACAAGCTATAACTAGCAACAATCTGTTTTAATCGTTTATGATTGTCTCTAATTTCTATTTAATGACTGTGTAACAGTGTAAATACCAGTTTATAAATAGTAACACTCATTTTCTCCTTTCCTCTTTGTGTATACGTGCATGGTTTTATACTTGTGATTTTGCTGTTGAATAGTAAAGTACATTGAGATACATCTTGAAAGGTTAAGATCATCTATTCATTCATTTATTAATTAATTAATATATACAACACATGGAAACCATGTCTTGGCAATAAAAACTTACATAACTGTCTTGAAGTACAAGCAAGGCTTTAAAATTAATACCAGACTGGAAATCAAGAGCGGAGTCGGCAACAACAATGACCACAAATTGGAAAGACACCTGTCCAGCCAACCAGACATCTGCAGGTGACTGCGCAACACGACTGTCAGTAAGAAAACATTTCTGTAAATATGCACATCTTGCTCACAAAACTGTTTAATCTGCAGTATTTCTGTCTGTATCTATCTATACTTGTCTTAATTCATTCATTTCAAATCCATGTAGACAAGCAGACGTTGTCCTCCAGTCCATTAAGACTAAACTAACCTTTACCGACGCTGCTGATGTGATTTACTGCACAGAAATCTTCAGCACCAGCAATACATTACACATCAGCTCCAACAGTTTACAAAGATCAAGCCATAACATGATGCAGTGTGATTTGGTGTAATGGTTTGTGTTATTGTTATTAATGACTGTGCCAAGGTTGAAATGTCAGCAGTTGTCTGTCTGCGATGAGATAGACGGGCAACGCTTCTCAAATGTGAATCTTATTACAACCGTTGCGTCAGCTCTGTGTGAGTTTGCCACACAGCTATAGCAGAAGTGGATCTGTCTTCTAAATCTGGAGACAATTAGTTGCTGGAACAGAAATCAAAATGCCAGAGCTAGTCATAATGTAGGTCTAAGGAAGACAGATTTCAGCCACACAATGATGTTTTGACAGGGAGGCTGGGAGAAAGAAAATAGGAGAGAGCATGGCTGCGTTATAAGACAAAGCTTGTTTTTCTCTGCCCTCATTTCCCACATCTGTAGAACAGATTATTCAAGTGGCGGATAGGTGAGATTAACCCCTAATAAGACTCCACATTAACACCTCGCTGCTCTACTGTCTATAGTATGACGGATTAGCTGCTGAAAGCCTTGTCGTACACAGCAAAGCAACAACCCTCACCTTCTCCAGGTCACAGAGCAGGGAGGAATATAACCTTTGCATTTTGGCTTAACATCTCATGCTTTTTCTTGGCACCCGAGTCTCTGTCTCATGTGTACACCATCACATAACCTCCTCCTTACATTTAGAGGCCCCGTGAGAGTTACACACATACACAATCCCTGGAAGAGTTAAGACTTTGCCCTCGGCGAGGTCATATTGACATCCCTCGTGTGAGAGCAGGAACATACAGTGTATTAACAATTCATGGTGTATGTCTTTGAGGCAAGGAGAGAACACAACCATACACACTCTTGAGAAAAAATAGGAACAAGCGCACAAACAGAGACATGGAAACAAGCAAACACAGATTTGTGTAGAAATAAGCACGCAAATTATTGCACACATACTCATTAAGCCAACCGTGTCCATGCCTGTGGGGGCACAAAGGTAGACAAATCATGACATTCATTTTCTCACATGTGCAAAGGGACACACATGCACACACCTGCAAAACAGCCTTTATGGATTCCACCTGTCTGTATGGGATCTGATAAACAAAGCAAGGTCTGTCGTGTTTAGTTGAATTAAGTCTGTAGCTGTTAACACATGGCACCGGCCTTTCTCCTGTCTTTCACTTCCTGCACACCTCCTCCTCTCCTCCACCCAACCCCAACACACACTCACGCAGTCCCGGGTTCCCTCTGCTAGTGGTGGAAGTTATCCATCACATTTTTCTCCGTGGAGCCCCTCACCATCACCTCATCTCTCCTCATCACATCTGCCAAAACATTTCTCTCACGCTTGCAGCACTGACGGTTTTCAAATGTTCCCCCTCCCTTTGTAAAGACGTCTGTAGACTGGTTTTGGGTTTGGTCAACACCCTAAATCCAACAATGCCCCTCCTGCCTTGATTGAGACACTTTTGAAGAAGAAATGCTTCACTAGTAGATATTATATGTCAGTGATGTTCAGTGTCAGGAGTTATTTTGTCGATTCATGTTTTTTGTTTTATTTCACCTATGAAATGTCCAAAAAATCATGAAAAAATGCACTGCAATTTCTGAGTCGAAGATGACATCTTCAAATACCATGTGTTGTCCATCCAACAGTCCAAAAGCCAAACATATTCAGTTTACAGTGATATAAAACAGAGAAAACTACAAATTCCCACATTTGAGAGGCTACAATTGTTTTTGCTTGAAAATGACTCAAATGATTGATCAACCATCATCATTTTTCAATTTCAGCTCTAAAATGTTTACTTGGTCATTTTGTATAAACTCAGCCATTGTTCTATGCAACTTTACTTATAAATTTTGTTCTTAGAATGTTTTTCAACAGGTTAAAAAAAACAAACAAATTACTGGCCAGAGAGAGAGTGGGTTAATGAATACACCTACTTTGCTCAGTGGCTGTAGGAATAATAGAGCAGGTTAAATTAATAATCAAAGCAGTTAAATGCACGTGACTTTTTTCTGAGACATTTTTCTTCCTATTGCTGTAACAAATTGTCTCTCCACTGCGCAAATTTCAGGTTGACTCCCCCTTGAAAGTCAAACAACATGAGAAAATTGGAAAAAGATGAATTCCTGTGAAATCATAAATCAACACCACCGTGTCCAAAAAGAGCAGCTGAATCAGAAAAAAAGACATCTTTATCTGAAAAAGATCCTTTGGGTCTATGAACCCTGTGAAGTTTCATAAGACTGTTGAACAAAAACTGGATAAAGAGCCATGTAAATGCAGCCCATTTATCATTTAGTACAGCATACAGAACAACCAAAAAGTAAACCAAAATTGTAGCTTAAATTGCTTACAGATTGCTCTGAGATCTTTGCAATGAATCTCTGGAGTGGATGTGCTGTAGATGTAAGAGGAAAAAAAAAACCTAATTCTGAAGGCCAAGCATGCAAAGTACATTAGAAACACGTACAATAAGCAATGTTGACCACGACTGGAGACAGCATTGTGGATATATGGTCCACTTCCTGTTTGTGTCTTCACTGCCAACGTTACCGCAACCAAATGATTTGCTATAAATGCTCCGGCCAGAAGCACAGAAAACTGTCTGCTCCTAAAACAAATACCTAATTTACTAATGAGCACGTCTGTTTTATAGGTTTTGGCTAAAATGTGAAACTTTGATGCTGTAATGTCCTCGGTAAAAACAGTATAAATGAGACCCAACCAAATGGAAACTATGTCTGTTGTTTCTTTGTTAACCAGTGTTTGACTTAACTGGTGTCTAGCTGCAGTCAAGTTAATCCATTCACAGCTTAATGGGTACTATGGAAATACTTCTAAATAGCCATAATAAAGGTGTCACAACATTTTATTTTTCATATATAATAAAGACTGGATCAACCATTTTTGAGCAGAAAAAATGTCCCTTACAAAACACCAAGTTATTTAATTGGCTGAAATTGAGCATACAAACACAACCGAGTGCCACGGCAGTTGGTGCTTACTCTGGTCAAGAAAGGATTAGACAAACTGACAGGCTACTTTGAATTGTTTTAAGCTTTTGAAGAAATTTAGTAGCAGATTTTAACCAACAGCTCTGACTCCAGTTTCCAAAGTAGAGGGAAAAAAGTGAGTAACCAAAAGGATTCAGCTCAGGTCAGATGTGATCAACAGCTGCCAAGACAGCAGTGATTCCTGCCTGTGTCTGCTCCTCTGACACACATATTATGCCAAATATTGCTTCATCTGACTAAACAAATAAAAATCTAATGGCGCCATTTACAACAGAACATAACAAGTCATATTCATCTGTTTTTCTAATCAACCTGAACACAGAGTTAGAGAAGACAGTGGTGTGTGCTGTCCTCTAGTGGCTTCAGTTGAACACAATCGTCTAACATGATGACGGGCTGACGATACACCTGCAGAGCAAGAATACAACACAACATACTATACTGAAAGCTCCTTTAAAAACTACCTTTTGATAGTGATGGACAGCACAAAACATGCCACTTGCAACTTTTTTCTAGTCCTCTGGTGTCTTGTTGGCACATATTTACAGTATAACACAATATTTGTCCATTTATATGGACAAATATTTATATTACATAAACAAAGACTGGGAGGTTTAAAGCCATTTTATTGTGCCTATGAAAGTTTATTTATTAAAACCATAAAAATGTTGACAGAATGACAGAACATAAGCACATGAAAATTGAGTTTGTAAATACGAATAACTACAAGAATTCAGTCTGTCATCACCACCTGCATTAAAACTTTAAACCCTCCATCTTGATTCAACCATTTGTATTTGCGTGTTTCCGACTGTGATGGAGAAAAAAAAAGACTGCTGTCACAAAAACAAAATAACTTATACACAGAAAACTGTAAGCGTGCAACTCTGACAAATGACAGTGATCATAATGCTTTTTTTTTTTTTGTTGATCTGTGGTTATAAGTCATACAATACATTCGCAAAACTTGTTAGGAAGATCAAATGAATGAAAATGTAGTACTTTTTTTTTTTAATAGATGGAAACAAATTAAAAACACAATTGACAGGAGAAATCCTGCCAACTTCCATTGCCCCACAAATTATACTTTGCCTACAGACTCGAAGGTTTCCATCCTCTTGTCGCTCCTTATAAACGGTTTTCCTCACACGTGAAGCTCTTCAAAGTTTCCCGCAGCTTCTGTACAGCCGCCTCATCCTCTTCCACAGCCTTGGAGCAAAGAGACTGCACCCTGCTGTGAAGATCCTCTAGGCACTTCTGTTTTACAGGCACAACAAGAGCAACTAGTGAGCAAAAAGCAGCTTGAATCTCCCCTCACCTCACCATATTTACAACATATTGGAATAATATAAATACACCTGATATATAGATGCTTTCTTGGTGGTACTAGGGAAAGATGCAGACTTTTAAGCAATTTACCTCTGTAACCGCCAGGTGGTTAGTGGCTGTGGAACATACAGATGTAAGGTTGTTAGCCACTATTCGTCTCTTCTCCTTTGTCTCCTGCAGCACCAGGTGGTACCTGAAGGACAGAAGAACAGATTTTCTTATTCTAAAACTAAAAACCAGTTAGGCAGACAGAAACAGAGATTTAGAAGATGTTCATGCTCACAAACCAAGCCCCATTTTATTAATACGTGAATGAACAAGGCAGAGGTAATCCAATTGAAACAGCATTTCTCGGGCTGTTTGATTTAACCTTTTGTCAATGCTTTGATTTTTAGTGGCTGTAGGCTCCAGCAGTATGAAAAAGTATCTGTGTTGATAAATATAAAATAGTCACTTACTGTTGTTCTGTTGCCTTCAGCTGTTGTATTGACTCATCGTAACCATAACTAACATTCTTCTCAAGAAGTTTACAATGGTTCTCCACTGACTCCACCTCTTCTGCCCAGTCCTGTTCCTCTCGGGCTAGCTCCTATATGAACACACAGGAAAATTATCGTTAGTACATTTATGACACACTTTCTGTATGTCCAACATGTTAAAAACAAATTCCTTTTTTTTCAGCTTGGAAGTACAAACAAATAGTTCAGTGCAGAATTACCACTGCAAATACAAGTTTAATGTTTTCTTTTATTTCTTTAGTAGTCGCTTTTTCCTAAATGTCTGCTGTTTTCACATCTTAATCAAAAGGTCTGTTCCTTATGTGCCATGTGGTGCACCTCACTAACATGACAATTCTCGTGTCATGACAAAAAACCATACCTCCATGTCAGAACCCAGCCAGTCATCCAGCTTGCGAATCTGCTCTCTTAGCTGCTTCAAGTCATTGGACTTGTCCAAGACATTAGTATTCACCTTGAAGACACAAACAAACATATGCAACCGTTACAAATTACATAGGACAACCAGACTAAGATGTGGCTGTTTTTGGTTTTCAGAATTTTTGTTACCTGTTCACAAGACTCCTCCAGACTGAGTTTCACGTTGGTCAGTCTACTTTTCTCCTCCTCAACATCACTGTTCAGTTTCCTCAGGAGCATCTACAAAACACAGCAGAGATTAGAACAATTACACAGAACACCAAAGTCTAAGTTCTTTATCTCGTGATAAAATGACACATTTTTAATGACTTACAATTGAGTAAATAAAAAATAGTAACTAAAGCTAGAGTAAATAAAACTATAACAATATTAAGAAGTTATTAAAAAGCCTGTTCTTTTGCTTATTTTTGTGTAAACAAAATCACGTCTTTGGTTAATCAGAAGCATTATGTACCTGTATCTGTGTTTTATGCTGAACCATGCTGCTGGGTCCACACTGAAAAGGCCTGATCTCAAAATCGTGACCACAGGCGTTCTCTGCAGAGAGCGGTATCAGCTTCAGTTTACGTGCCAGTTTGTGGTACTCTGTTAGCTTCAACTCTGCCTGAAATTGAAGGAAATAACAAGAGGGTCAGACTCAGGAGAAGCAAAGAGTCACATAAAAGGTCAAAATGTGAGCCGCTGAATATCATAATTTCCTGAAATTATAAAATTATGCATTTTCTATTTAAACACATCCATTTCATCCCACAAATTTAGTAGGAGACAGTTTACTGGTCATCTTTGCATACATATTAGACATGTATGATACCTTCTCTTTCCCTTTGGCCAGAGCAATCTCTTCGTTCCACTTGTGTTGTTCAGTATCTTCAAGAGACTTGCTGAGAGTGGAGATGGTCTGCTGGAGCTCCCTCTTCTCTCTGTTGATCCTCTCTACATCAGCTGGAGTAAACTTCTGGTTCTGCAGAAGGTGCTGCAGTTCATCCCGTTCATGTTTCAGAGACTCAAGATGACTGACTGCAAAATGAGAGGGAAAAAAAACATGATGTATAGTGCTGTAAAGAGGTACTTGCCCTCATCTTCTATTTCCTCTACTGCTGTATCTCATACTAACTTGTTTCAGATCCTCAAACAAAATGTAACATGAAATCACATCCAATTCATAGTTCTGATTGCTCAACCGTTCCAAAGACCTGACTGACTGAAATTGGTAGCTGGAACCTTTTATTTCCCATCATTACCTGTGTTGTCCAGCTCATCTTTCAGTTCGGAGGTTTTGCTCTCCAGGTTTGCTTTGAAGACATCCAGACTGCTATGATAACTCTGCAGCTTCTTGAGGTCTGACTGTAGCTTCACCTTTTCCATCCTCTTGGTCATTAAACGATCCTGTTCAGCAGAAGGCAATTTAAAAAATGTTCACTTATTTTATTGAAGATGTTTGACATTACTGGTATTTGAAATATCACACACTCAAATTCAAATACAGATGTTAAATCTCATCTGTATTTTCTGTATGAGTGAGGAATAGTCTGAGGAGTGAATATAAAAGTCTTCTGACCGTTTGGCTCTCCTTCTCCAGTCGTTCCACCTCTTCACTTAGTATCCTGTGTTTCTCCGCCATCGAGGCCAACAGGGCTTCGTCTACATTGTAAAGCTTCTCTGTGAACACACACAAACACACACTTAGCTGTAACATACGAATATTCATTTCTAGTTTATTTGTAAACTCTGAAATACACAATTAACATTTTTTCCTTACAAATGTATATATAAAATTGAAGTCTTAGTTTTAAAGGAGGTAAAAACAGCAACAACAAAATGATTTATTAAAATAAACATGATGCTCAAATATGAATAGAAACCCATTCAATATTAACAACTTTTTCAGAGAGAAGCTGTGCTTACTTAGTTTAGTGAGGAATACTTCATCCTCATGGTCATATGTGTCATCACCCTGCATGAACTTGCAGTACGTCTCGGTTGTGTAGTCCAAGAAGAGCTGCAAAGAAATCAAATCCAAGAGAAGATGAAAAGAAAAATATCATGTTTTTAATGTTTCAACAACAGACATACAGTATGTCATTTTGACAAGTCTCATAAATAATAACCGTATCTTCTCATTCATTATGCTTTGTTTTACAGTACAATATTAAAAGAATAGAGGAGTATTTATGTCTCTAAGTGCTGTTAAAAGCAGTGTGTACCTTGTTATATTCAGCCCCTTCCTCAATGTTGTCACTGTCTTCACAGAAGTCACTGAACAGTAGCTCCTGCTTACTCGAACCCCAGTAGATCTGACATAAACACACAGAGTATAAAATCACAGTTTTTAGGGAATTTTGTGATGTATGCAATTTGTTTTGTTCTTTTTGTTGCATTTTGCATTCTGTACAAATTAACCTGGTTGTATATAAAACCAATCCACTATTTTCTACTGGAAAGTGCGGTTTGCTCACCTTGACATTATCAATCAGCCACATAAGGGCACCCAGCGCTTGAGGAAAGGTATGAGGAGCTCCGACAGAATACATTGAACTCTTGGAGAGAACAAATGGATACCTGAAAATCAGAAAGAAGAGAGAAATAAGGACAGAGACAGTCAACAATGTTCCTTAAAGTATACACATTCTTACACTATGATTTTGTATTAGGCTGTAGCCCTTTAAAAGGATATTGTCTCTATTATTCTTGTATTTATAAACATTTGCTTTCTATGAATGTAAATTGCATTGTTTAATTGATACCCTCCTGTAATTTGACTGGTGCTAAACTGCAATTTGCAATTACACACAGCCCAATGCTGAATGCATACAGCATTTTTTTCAGAGATAACACAGATATTCAGCACTGAATTCAACAAGACAGCCAGTATGAGTGCCAAGTGTATGTATAAAACATGAACTCAAAGGCTACATGAATGCTAAATCAACTAAATATGAATAAAGCCAAAGCATTTTACCTCAGGGTTTTCAGGATAGCTGGGACCTCCTCTTCTACTTTTGATTTTGGCATCTCAAATGTTGGGTCAAGCTGGCAGTAGATGAACTCAAACATCTTCACAAACTCCTTGGTAGAGGGAGTCTGCAGGGTCTTGACGGACAAAGTGCCAGGGTAACCCTGCTCTGTCAAGAACTATAAAGATGTAAAAGAGAATATCATATTTGGGAGTTCAACGCAATTACAATTACAGTATAATATAGTACAAAAAAGATAAAGCTACAATTTAAAACCATATTACTTATAACCCACTTGCTAATGTGCACATTGCTCAGTCCCTCCAAGATTTTGCAACGTTTTTGTTATTTTTCTAGAAAAAAATAACAAAAACTTTTCTAGAAAAAATTGCTATATGATCTGCAATGTTTCATGTGCTCTTGTTGCAGTAAAATTGCAAGCAGCGGAAAATAATGTGATTCTTTTCTTTTAAAAACTACTAACAATGAAGAGTCGTATGTGTTCACTGCCTTTTGAAAAGCATACTGCATATCACAGAAACAACTACATTTCAGTGCTACTTTTTTAACATGAGTTAAAATCAGTCAAAATAAATCCTTTAACATAAAAATATAGTTACATTTCAATGGTACAGGGCCCATTTTTATGTTTGAGGTAGATTATATCCATCTTTGCTGTTTGAATAGCATATCAACTTGTTTTCTTCTGACTAACTGAATGCAAACCTCATTTTGGAACATTTTAAAATAGTTTTGCTGGTGTATGGCAGTCATTTTTTTTGGCTGGTGAGATTTGTCCACATTCCACCTGAATACACACCTTAATCGTTGCTGAATGCACTGCGATGACATAAGTTACCACAACACAAAATACCAAAATCAGTCCAAATCATAAGCCGTCTGTTGATTTGGCCATTTCATGTAAAAGGGTTGCAGTAATTTAGCAAAATTGCAGTATCTTGCAAATATTGCAGAGATTTCTTAAATTTGTGTTAATTATTGCAATAAAAAATAAAAATAAAAAAATCCCTATTTCCTGGACAGATTGATTACCTATTACCTAGTTTTTGCAGAGGTTTACTCAACATTAAAAGGCGTTGCAATGTCAAAACAGACAAACCTTTTTGTTTGTACACTATTTAGTCTGAGAAGTGTTTTTACCTCATGCAGTTGTCTGATACACTGCTGGACAAAAGATTTATCATGCAGTGGTCGAGCATCTTTGATCTTCTCAGTTCCTCCAAACCCTGACATTGTGCTGTTGCGACGCATGCCAGCTCCACTAGTCCTGCAGTCAAAATATTAACACAATATTAAAATACAACAACTTATCAGTTTTGTTACTTGACAATGAAACTGATTTATCATTTCATTTGCATCCAAAAAACTGCATTGTGTAAGTGTTTAAATGGAAAAGCCAAAAACATTCTCATTAGGGTAGTTATTTACAATTAAACTTTAAGTATTTTACCACTTTTTAAGAAATTATTATAATTTTTTTTACAATTTACTCAACTTAGTACCTTCTTTTTAACCCTTTTTTACTGTTAATAATAATTGTTACTACATGACATTGGTTTAAATAAAGTAATTAAAGACTCAGGCATTGTTCTCTTTGGGATCCTATCCACAAGATATTTATATACAGAGGTGTGTAAGATAAAGAATATACATTTTCATTTCTTACTTTACTTCATCTTACAACTACTGTAACTGTACTGGTACAATCCGTGTTAAACTCATTTTATTTGTGCGTAGACACTATATGTTCTCACTATTTTATAGTTATTTTTAAGAAAACATTCACATACCGAGGACCAAAGAAGCTGGTCCGCCTTTCAGAGGTCCCAGACTGTGGTTTGGGTATGTTGAGCTTTCCAAAAGATGGTTTACTGTAAAGAATGAGAAAAAAAGCATGTTACACTTGTTGACTTCCACAGAGTTGAAAAAATACCAATAATCTAATCTTCACATTTCACAGAGGTCTTAACTGTGAAGCCTCTTACAACATTTTCCCAACCGTTGTCCCAGTTTGACATCACACCAACAGAAAACAGAGTGAAACTATACCAACATCCTGTTTGTCTCTTATTCTACCAACAATATTGTCCATTGTTAAGCAATCACTGTGTAATATCTTGGATATAACTTAACATTAGAAATAGTTAATGAGTAAAATGTATGACTACTACACATACTACAGGCGTGGTTCCCAGTATATGATATAGGGAAGTAGTAGCTATCAAACCATATTGTTTGAATGTATGAAGAAATGATTGACTGTTATTAGAGTAACTTTAACCAAACCTCTGAGGCGTTGTGTACACCATGCTCATCCTGTTGCTGTCTTGCACCCTCATAGCGCACAGCTCCGACGGCCTGCCTGATGCCCGACTCATCCTCCCACTGCACACAAGTTATTACACAAGAACAAACACGTCCTCTATTAACGTCATTTCAATGTTCATAAATAATACATAAAACTTCACATTATTACGATACTGTTGGCTACATATCTATTATAATGTCAGTGGATATGACCACAGATCACGTTGATATCTGTCAGTGTATGTTATGGGTTAGCTTAGTTAGCCAACCAGCATAACGTTAACTACTCTTAATACATGTGTCGATGTAACTAGACTAAACTCAACCCGTCGAATAAAACGTGGCCTATCTAACATTAATATGAACACTAGTCGTTTCCGGGTTGTAGCTTGAAATAAATTAAAAAATTAAATATTATGAACGATGATGAAGAAACGTAACTTCGACGGTAGCTAACGTTAACAATGGTTAATGTAAAGCGTCTAGCTGGGAATATTTCAACTAAGTTACCAAATATTATATACATTTTTACCACATGCTGCTCGCTTAATATTCTCAGTGAAACAAGATAATTTAAATAGCTGAACACGTACCGATCCATGTTGTGTAGCCTGAAAGTTAATGTTTACAAAATGAACCAAACGTTTGAACTGAAACCCGCCAAAACAATACAAACCAACGGGCCGTGACGTCACAAGACTACGGAGAGCAGCTCGGGCCAAGAAGGTGTCGTTTGCACCCTCAATAAACTACTTATCACTGATCAACAGCGTCAGACACTAAAATTGTGCGAGCAATGGGCCTCTTGCATGTATGTTTCCTCATTCTCTATATTTGTTCTTGCACAACGTGTCAATAGTCATGTGTCGGTCGAGACCGAGTGGGCTCTAATTGTAACAATTCACCTCGCTTAAAATGTAATGAGAAAGGCACACATGCAAAACTTAAAGTAGGTTATGGGGCGGATCTGATATCTGCTGCCAGTAGACTCAGCTGGGCCTGACTAAATGACTGAAAGCAATAAAGACAGAGAAAGTCTCTCTTTTTGCGTCACTATAATTTGAGTTAAAATTTATAATTAATAAGTGATTTGTTTGGAATGGTATTTGTTTTGGATAGTTTAAAAAAAAATCTAATTTACAACATTTAATATAAATACATTGTTAAATGCTCTCATTATAGTGTTTGGTGTTTTACATTAATATTTTTATACTAAACATAATGTAAAATAATGGCAATATGGAACTATCTAGCATAATTACACTGAATAATGTATGTGATATTTATATGTGCATACACACCAATCGTAGGTGAAATAATGTTAAATTTGGCTGAATTATAAAAGCCAGAAGTAGTAATTAATGAAGAGCAATTTGGGAGCCGAAAGAGCCAGCTGTTCTTGCTGAACTGAGCCAAATGATCTGGCTCTTTTGAGTGATCACGACAAGGCAATAAGAGGAAAATAAATTTCAGGACTCGTGAAATTCTCTTAACTGCTTGAAGTTGTCATGAATTGCTTCTTTCAGCATGATGCCACCTGTTCACAAGGAGGTGCGTGTTTGTGAGATGTGATCATAAGTATAATCCAAACCCCGAAAGGTTTCATCCAGAAAAAAAGTGCCCAAAGAGTAAACACACAGTTCAGCTTCAAGTCCTGCGTTCAGAAATCAGAAGACAGAACAGAACAAATGCAGGAGTGACAGCAGGAGACCTGAAACAATTACAAAATTTGACTCCAGCTAATATGCCATCAGAGCAGATGTGGACTGTGACAGAAATAAAGAGGTGATGCTTTGACGTGAAATTAGATGCTAAAAGAATCTTTCTAAATCAAAGCGCTCCGTGATGGGAGGCAGTCATGTGACAGTCACACAGATATTAAAGAATATTATAGACTACAGGTGATGTTACACTTTCAGCTGCAACATAGCATGATAATGGACAGAGGCATACAGAAGCAGCTGAGTGAGAGCAGTCTCGTAATTCAATGTAGAAGCTGCTCCACCAAAATATGGCCACACAAATCATATAATCTTTAAAAAAGAACAACTTTTGAATGAACTGGAAGCCATAATTGTGAAAATCTAGTAAAAAGAATATACATTTTGCATTAGGTTTGCCTTACTTGTACAATAAATTTAGCTCATTTCTGTATTAGACTTAAACTCAAGATTAGTTCAGATTAGGGCAATACATTGAAACAAGTGTTTCTTCCCAGTGCAGAAAGGCAGATGATCTATTAAAATACATGAATGCCACAGATTTTGCTTAAATCACTCCTGCATTTAGAGTTGGTTCATATGGATGTCTTGCATGAGACCGTCTTTTGTTTGGCATGTAAAGGTACTCAAGTCCTATTTGTAAATTTGAATATGATCTAAAAAGGCATCACTGCAGGGATGAATGGAACTATTTAAAAAGTTTGCAATGTATCAATGCATTGTCCAATGTAGCTCTGATTATGGCAGACTATAATTTTGAAAAAACATTCAATTTGTATGTACTTGTATTTACACTTGGCATACAAATATCCAAAAAACCAACACCTCTAATGCTGGGTATCTTTCATAGAGACCCAACTATCCTAAGAGCAAGCTTTGTCACAAGAAATCAGTTTTACGTCAAACTAATAAATTGGAGTATATTTAAGTGCCACAGAAACAATGCAGTCCAGATTATGGCCGCACTTCTAGTTTGAATGATTTTTGTTTTCACAGCTTGTTTCAGGTAAATAATCTAGTTATGACAGAACTAATCCTAGTTCTGCCCGTGTTTTAGCAGTATCCAGGTCTACACTTTTGTTCATTTGCAAAATGAAAAGATCAGATTAACACTTGGGGGACACAAGTGACAAAGAGAAGTAGAAAATTTATTGCAGTATTTGTTCCACCAAAAGGGTATGAAGCCCCTTTCCTCTTATTACTAGGGTGACCTAATACAACAAAATCTACATTTACAAAATATCCTCCTGCAATAGGCCACATATACTGCATGCGTAGTTCGAAATAGAATAAATTATATTCAGAGCACTCTGCCATTGTACAGCATGGACAAATAAAAGTGAACAAAAATTAAAAAAAAAAAAAAAATTCTTTCTTTTTCTTTCAAATATCTAAAAGCTAAAAGGAAAACCATCAGGGTGCTAGTAGTATAATAAACTCCAAAAACACTTTAATAAGAACATCAAAAAGACTAATTTCCAACATTCACTTAAGGTTTTATTCTTTTTTTACAGCTTTTTTGTCTTCAGAGATATAAACATTTTAGTTTTTTGTCGTGTTAAACTATGATACAGTGGGAGTAGAAATGAGCGACTAGAATCTGCTGCACAACAGCGAAGGAGCTCCCACAACAATGTTGACAAAACATTTCCCTCCAGGTCTCTTTTTCTGATAACCATTTTAAGGGATAATTTGGGTGAATTATTCCTTTAATGCCTTCTGGATTCTATCCTCTGCACTTGTACACAAACAAAACATAGCAGTCCCTCTAATATAATAAGTCTTATGTTTTGTGTCATTTCATTTTTGCAAGAATAACTCATGTAAAAGTATGTAGTGTCAAATATTCTTGCCCTCTTGTGTTTTCTTACAAAAATGAGGAAGGAGAGGAGGAGGGTAGGAATCCAGTGAAGTTTGGCTGTGTTGTTGGAGGTGGCAGGTTGAGGAGGAGGAGCAGGAGCAGGGAGGAAGGGGATTTCGATAAAGTAGAAATGGAGCAGGGGGACCAAAAATAAACAAAACAAAAAAAAAAAAAAAAAACCCACACGGGAGCCATTAGCTAGCCCCTCCTTCCCGCGCTGCATACAGTGAGCGTAAAGTCTGTACTACTTTGTTGCTCAGTTTGTGGTTGCTGGTCAAGGCAATCTTCTTGTAAATGATGTCCGACTCCTTAATAGTGTCCACCCAAGGCACCTGTTTGCGGCCATCGCGTTTCTTGGCATCTGCCCAGGGCCCCGAATAGGAGCCGGCCATCCAGTGGATGCTGTATCCATTGGACATCCTCTGGATGACTCGAGCAATTTGCGGCCGGTCCTTGTACTTGGGGCAGAAAAGGGCGATCACATCCATAGCATCCACTGTCTCGCTCATCCGGCCGGGGTCTGAGGGGTCACCTGCTCGCCTTGACCTTCGAGAGGACTGCAAAGAGGACAGAAGTTAAAAAAAAACAGTTGCAATATTTTCCTTCACATCTTAAAAATGTATTTTATAAACATGTATTTCTATATATCTCACCCCTGGGGTCCTTTCATCGCCATCACTATAGTCATCATCTGTCTCTGGTCCTGCCTGATTGCGTGGACTGGGTCCTGATATGGGGCCCATGCCTCCCAGTAGGGCGTTTATGGCTTTGTTTCTGATGTTAGCACTGGCAGACGCTTCTCCCTCTTCATCCTCCTCGTCTGGGTCCAGATGCTCCATCAGAACCTTGAACTGTGTTGAGTGAAAAGACCAAAAAATAACTTTCAGTTTCACACTCCACATCAACCTCTAAGAAATAAGTTTGACAGAGTGGAGTTGGGGTGCAAGCTGACAGACTTGAAAATTATTTGATGGGCTTAACTTTTTCTGAGCAGACACAGGCACACATATCACTCAGATGCCAGACAAGTAAAGGTCATGTACAGTATAATTAACAAGTGGCATCTGCACATTGCTATGCTTCCTCAGGCTAAACTTAGCAGAATCTCATGTAATACTGTGCGCCAACAGCCAATCCACTCCTCCTATTTTATTCATTTCATATCCAAGTTGAAAAAGAAACAAACTTTTTAATTTAAAATGTCTTCTTCAGATGATTGGAAATCACTGAGTCTTTAAATGTTGATGTATATGAGAAGATAGAAAATAACACAACAAATGTATAAAAAGCAGCTATTACTGATGTATAGAAAATATTGTCAATGACTCCAAAACCTGATGTATCTTCATTACTTACATCTAGGTACTGTTTGACAATCCGCCTTTTGACATCGCCTGTCAATGTGGCGTGAGCCAAGTTGTTGGAGATGAAGTCGATGGATTGTCGTGGGTGGAAGCTAACATTGCTTTTTCTGTTCACTGCCTTATCGTACACCTTGGCAGACTCCGTTGGGGAGTACTTCTGAATTTTACTGTTAAAAGAGAAAAATGTCAGAAGTAGTAAAACTAATAAATACTAAAAAGTTCAGATATATTGTTTTACATAAAGGCAGACACATGTGTTGTAGCTCTTACCCATCAGAGAATCCGTACTGGTTCTTCAGATGCTGTTTGAGCACCAGTAGCAACAGGATGCCCTGAACTGCATTAGCGAAGTCCAAGAGCCCTGAGGGATTGTCTGGGAGGAGCCTCATTACTTTTTCCGCATCGTCCACCTTCAAATCCTCCAGATCAGACTCTGAACTCTCTGAGTCTTCTACTGGTTTTCTGGCCTTTTTGGGCCGCCGTACCACATCGTCGTCACTGTTGCCGTTTTCGTCTTCATTGCTCCTGGGAGAGTCGCAATTCATTTTTTCCTCTTCATCCTCCCCATCCGACGTATGCTTCCACTTCGGCTTCTTCTCCTTACGCCTGGGCTCCTTCAACAGAAGCTGAAGAGAGACAAAAGAAAACATAACCATAATGTTAATACTTAGTTAGTTCTTTTTTCTGTAATGTGCTTTTCAGGATTTTTTTCAACCATATTTCTTGAAGAGACACATGCACCCAACTACAGGTTTGATGTGAGGTACTTTGAAAAATAATATCCTACCTCTTTGAAGGTTTGCAACAGATTGCTGCCAGACACAGACAGACAGATGTCTATGTGGTGCATGATGAAGAGAGGCTCCTCCTGGCTCTGGTATGGGAAACAGGCCAGGTTGTCCGCAATGAACAGCAGCATGTTTACTTCTGTCTTCTGCAGAAAGAAAAAAAAGACAGAAGAGCAAGGTTGAGGGTAAATCCTTGGTATAAACACACATTACACAATTTGCTTATAAGAACTGTTATACATACTATTAAATTAACCTACTCGACGACATAACTCTACAGTGTTTGTTGTATATGTATACACACACACAGCCTTACAAGTTTTGTCATATACAATATTTGCACCTTTTATCACATTTCTTTCCAAGACAACTGACAAACAAATACTGTTGGAAAGCCCGAAGTACATTTAAACTGGCATGTGTTCAATGAGTCAACACCACTATACAATTAGAGGAGGCTTACTCACCGAACTGTCATCAAAGAGGTTTAGCAGTGAGATGAGGAAAGCCCTCCGGTGCTGCCTGTTCCCCCGGATCATGCTGAAGAGGTGGGAGCAGAGTGCTGAGTGGGTCTCGTCCTGTCTAAAACCTCTTATGATGGTCTTACGAGACATTTCAATGGCCTGTTGCAAATTGTATGACATCTTCATTCCAGCAACTGCCTTCATCTGGGAAGAGATACAGTGAGGAGGAAGTGTTACAAACTCAGCAGTTGAGAGAGATGTTGAGACCGCTGCTACAATGGGAAAATGCCAAGAAAATAATGAGTTTGAAATACATGTTAGAGAATTTCTCCAGCACAACTAAAAGGTCCATATAAACAACAACAACTAAATGCAACAAAGCAGCAACGTTTGTAGTGATGGATTTTAAGGGGAACTGTGCTGATTTTCCACATCCAAGTCTGGATGGTTGTACAACGCCTTTTGTGGCAACAAAGGAAGCTGTACTAATGTTATTCGTGGATAAGTGATAGGCTAAGTTGGTATTCCTTATTTCCTCATTCAGGTAAAAAAAAGTTTGGCTGGTGCAATAATTATTGAGCTCAACAGAAAAGAAACTCACATGGATGAATCCTGTGTACTTCTTGTCAATCTCCACCAGCTGCTGGTCAGCTTTGTTCCTCATGCTGGGCTCAGGGTCTGTTCCCATGGCAATGAGGTAGGGCACACACTGTGCAGATAGGATAAAAGAGATGTGTTAAATGACCACAGGGAGTTTTTAACTGGTTAAGAAACAGTCTCAATTTAATACTGATGCCTCTATATCACATACATAAGCACACAAGACCATGAGTGAGAAAACTGGCTGTTTCTTTTATAGTTGTTCTAATTGCCTGTCCCCATCTCCAATTCCCTGCCAAATCAGATGAAACCATGTATAGCAGACCAGAAGACCCAATGTTTACATTTTTCTAGGCAAAGTTGTATAGTGTGCAGTATGTTAGCCAGTTAAAAGAAATCAGATTTTTTTTAAATTTTTTTTAGAGAATTTCATTTTATGGTTATGGCTGCTAGTGGTGCAGATCAGCAAAAACTAAAAGAAGAGAACTGACCAAAGAACAAACGTGTAATGGTACTGTTTGACATTTGTAACACAGCCAGTCAGCATGCAACAAATTTCGTAATGTGATTTTATTAAATCAGAGTTCTGCTTTGTGAAACATGATGCCGAAGTTATCAGAAGAACTGAGTGAAATGTGAAGTTTGTTTGATAAAATACTTTACATTTTTAATGACAAGCCAGCAACACAAACATGCCTGTTTTTACATAGTTTGGCCTTAAAAAGATGACTTTAATTATTTTTGTGATGTTAATGTGTCCAGACAATCGACAGTAGTTTGTATTAAACTGAGAGGCTAGCAATAAAAATAAGCTGCGTCTTTCTTTCACTGACTTCCAAAAGAAATGCACCATAGCCAGGTTAAGATCTATTTGACATAAGGCAGTGATGATAATGGTTTTGGTGTGTGATTGATGTTTAACATACTTACAAGTTAGTTAAGTGTATTTTCAGAAGAAAATCAGTGGCATTTATTCTACATATCATTTAGTCTCATATTGCAATATTGATATTATATTGACACATTTTCTACTTATTCTGTGAGAATTAGAATTGTTTGGGAAAAGACATCTGACTATACTTAAAATAAAAGTACATAAAAGTCCACTGTTTCCAAAGAATTCCAGACATCCCAACCTGCAAAAACTCATTTCAGGGAGGTCCGTTCAGAGGGGGGTTACACTTGGTGTCGGTCTGAGGGGGGGGGGGGGGTGCGATCGGTCTGATCAGCGGCAACAGAGAGCTATAAGGACGCTTTGCTCTCACACGCGCTGCATTTATAGTCACACAAACATACACGCATGCGCGCAGTCACTCTCTACAGTGCACTCTTGCTCGCTCACTCCAGATTCCAGGAGATTGTAGCTCATTTGCGGACGTCAGAGAGCCGCTATCAATATGCGGGAACTTCCGGGAAAGTTGGAATGTCTGGAATTCACAAGAGGCTTTATGCTTTAATTACAAAATCTGTCTCTCCAGCTGTCACTGCTTACCTGAACAGGATGGATGAGACCCTGGTTGAGTGTGAGAGCAATGACGTTGAGAGCAAAGTGCCGTACACTGGACTGGGTATGAAAGAACGCCTCCAACACCTGTTTCAGATAAAGCTGCATAATGGAGCTGCTCATCCCTGAAGATATGTCTCCCATCTCCTTCAGATCCTCCTGTTTTGAGAGTTTCTTCCCTGCAAGGACACAAAATACGATTTGTTCATTAGCCAATATATATTTGTATTTATGTAACACAATGCATTTTTGCAATGTACATATAATAAAATCAACACTTCATTAATCATTGTGTATTAAACAGTTTCACAATCACAACTCTATTAAATAACAGCAACAACCACAGTGTTCCATACATTCTCTATCAGCTTCCTGCATCCGTGTGTCCTCCTCCTGAAGGTACGTCTGGAGGTTTTTGAGGATCTGGATTTTGAGGTTGATGGAAGAGGAGGCATCGGCCAGAATGCCATTGTACAAGGTCTTCACCTCTGGCATAAACATCTGGCTGGGATGCATGATTACGAGGAACCCTAAGGAAGTAAAACAGCAAAGACATCTTGAGAACCCTGATACAGTTTCCATCTCCAACTGCTGGGATGAGAAAATCTTGATAATTTCTAGTAAATATCATGCTGGCAATCATTCTTAAGGCTCAATCGTTAAAAAATGAAAGGCAAAAATATGGTGACTTTTACATTTTTTAATCCTCATCATTTAAAAAGTGATGTTTTTACCTAAGCCGATGATGGCTTTGGTCTTGACTTCCTCATCCTCGTGTTTGGTGAAGTATAGCAGCAGCTCAAGAACTTTCTCCTTGATAACAACCTGTACATAAAATACATAAGACACAATGTGAGACAGCAGCAGTAAGGGTGATAAATCAATGGCTTTGGTTCCAAATCTAAACAAATTTTGGTCATTGCAGCAGTTGTAGTAAGATTTTTCATCAGTGGCTGTTTGGCACTACTTTTCCAAGCTTTAATTTGAAACTGTAAACATTATAAAACAAACTGTTGTCTACCTTGTTGGTGCCCTTGAACTCCTCCAGGTCAAAGTCAAAGTGTCGGGCTAGCGCACCCACAGTGAAGAGCGACCGCAGTAGGAAAGGCTTGTTCGCTACTAACGTTGTGCTGTTTGGATCCTCTTGATGCTGAATCTTCAGCTTGTTAAGTGCACCTGTAGAAACAAATATCGCAGTTAGTATTATATGGGTATTCTCTTATTCATTTGACTTTTTTCACTTTGGCAGACTGCAAAAACAGCACATATGACATGAAAGTGTCTACTGATATAACTCACCATAGAATCTGTTGAAGCAAGCCCAGACAAACTTGTAGTTGTGCGTGACTTTGTTAACAACAGCTCCAAGACAGCTCACACAGTGCTGGACCACCTGGAGAGAGGATGACCATCATGTCATCTCTATGCTTAAACACTGATTACATTTCAGAGTAAACCTGCAGTGGTGTGTGCAATATAAATGTCTAAAAAGCCACTGCCACTCACAGTCATGCCGTATTTGATGATGAGCTTCATGAGGTCTTCCTCGATGGTGGCAAGGAAAGTTTCACTGGGGTGCTCCATCAGAGGTACCACAAGCTCCAATATCTTTGCCACGTTACAGATGACCATGAAGTCATTGGCAGTCTGCAAGGAGGATAATATAACACTCATTACTGGGTAAGCTCTAAAAGATGACCAATCAGAAAAGTTATTACAACAAAGGTGAAACAAATGAACAAACACTCAAAAACACATAAACACACCTGAATTATGGCAGATTCTGATTAAGTTCATTAAATGAATGCCACTTACGTTACACTTTGTGGTCAGGTAAGGCTGCATGGTCATTGCATGTTTGACCATGAGCTGGGCCCTGATCTTGCTGAACAAGTACAAGGTGGTGATACACGCAACTAGCCGTGTTGAGTTTACACCCTTGTTCTCTACAGAGGAAATAAAAAAACAAAATGACTTTTACTCATGAAATTTACAGATTGCTTTTTGCAGAAAAAAAGTTGTGTTTCATTGCAAGTACACTTCCATATGGTTTAACATACCTGCAAGAGACTCCTCATATTTGAGGATGTGTTCTACCAGATTGTCGACTAGCTGAACACAGGCCTTTTTGGCCGGCTTATATGATGCATCTTCCTCAGACTTGAGAAGCTAGAGCAAGAGGGAAAATGTTGATTATAGCGGGTTTTAGAAACTGTCATATTGTCCAACAGGTGAGACCAAAACAAAACACTTACATTCTGAAGAAGCTGCTCAAACCAGTCATAGCCGGTGTCTCGGCACGCTGCCACCTAAGGAAGAAATCAGATGTGACAATGAAGAACACAGTAATCAAATTAAACATAAATGATACAAGATCAGACTGATGAAAGATATAAGCTTTTTGTTGATGTTTATTATTGTTATTATTGGATACAACAAACTGTTACGTCAGCTGAACTCACAACATCAGTGATGTTGAGGATCTTTCTGGTCATGGTCTCTTTGTCATGGGCTGGAGTTGGAGTAAACCACAGCTTCTGGAATGTCTCATTCACCAGTTTCTATTAATGACAATAAAAATGAATGCAAACAAAATAGGCATACAAATGAGAAAATAATCGAAGTAATGTCTCATAACTATTTAAATGAAGAGAAAGGAGCAGATTGATCAAATGCATCCATACCTTGATACCTTCCTCATCATTGACCCTGCGGATCATCCTCACACACATCTCAGTAATCTTAGTGAAGGTTGGCTGCTCCAGACAGATGTCTCTGAGAATCTTGATCACCCGTTTCCTCACGCTGATACCAGTGTCCTGTGCACAAACAACAACTCAATCCATAAAGGTTTTGCAACATCCTGTAAACATGTGACAAAAACAAGGCTTTTGTTTTCATTTACAAATGCCTGCATGGGGTGCAATAGCATTTTTCCTCCAATAAGTGGCAGTATAAGACTAAAATGAAGAATGAACTTCACATGAACCCTCATGAACATTTCCATGACAACAGGCACAGCAATGTGTTCACTTCTCAGATGCTGAGTACAAAGATAAGTGCAAAGCTTTTGTGTTGGATTGCAATTCAAAATTAATAGCACATATGACAAAGCTGCTTTAATGACATGCGTTCATCCTGCTATTAAACTTGTTCCTTATACGATTAATTATTTCAATAGTGTAAAATAAAACCTGAAACAACCAAAGTAAGAGACAACTTTAACCAACTTGAAAACTCCTGAGTTGCTTACCCATGTACACTCAGTGACGAGAAAAAACACCTTTCCTGCCACTACTCTTTGCATGTGTTAAACAGGCACAGGCAATAGAAGTAACATTTTCACACTAGTTTTGAATATTAACGGTTTACCATGAATAAGTTTGAAAAGGGTTTTTAATTGTAAAACTTCTCATCTCAAGAAGTGTACACACAATTGACCGCAACTCAAAGACACATCATCAGAAAGTTTACAATGTAAAAGGGGCTCTTTATGAACTAACATAGGAAATCAGGCAGTGAGGGCCACAAAAATCAACTGCTAGTCCACAATACAGTGGTTAATATCAAAATATGCAATTAGCACTGTGTCTACACAGGATGCATTCAGACAGTGTTGAGAGAAGGCCAGTATCAACAGTGGTCTATTTTTTTTGGTCACTGAGCACATACTTACATTTTCATATTTACTGAAATATTCCAAATGGAGATCCAGGAACTTACAAAACAATAACTTTAGTATTATCATGCATGAGTGGGCAACAAGCGGGCAACTTACCAGTATCCTCTCTATAAGCATGTCGTAGTACTGCTCAGTGAGTTGGGGTCTGCTGAGCACAAATCTGCCCAGCAGCTCTACAGCTGCCTCTCGCACACTTGTGGAGTTGTCCATCAAACGACCGTGGACACCACGCTGCATGTCCGACTGAAAAAGAGAGAAGAGTGTCAACATAGTGAAAAAATACTACAAAATAACGCTGGCATTTTTTACAGTTTTAACAGAGCAAGAATATGTCAGGAATACAGGTGAAGACAGTCTGCATCATACGTACTCGTACAGTATGTGAAAGTAACAGAAAAATCAGGCACAGTACATTGTTTTTAAACCACAGATCCACACATACCCTCGCCAATATGCTGGGGTCCACAGCCACAACCTCAGACAGACATTTCATGGCTTTAGTTCGTACAGCAATGGCACTTTCCCCAAGGACTCGCAAGATCTAATTTTAAAAAAACAATTACACTCATTTATGATTCCACAGACTGACTTTTTATTTTTTCAGTTCAGAAGTTTACATTACAGAAACAGCCTTAGTAACACTTGGACTATATATATTGTGTGTATGATATATAGATATTTTCTGCAGTTGCTGTGGGTCATTAAAAAAATTAAATACATATGGTAAGAATATTCAAATCTTACCTGTGTTAAATAAATATCAAAGCTCTGGGCGAACGGCCTCATGGAGGCCAAATAACGCACGATCAGACAGGAGTCATCATAGTCCACAGTGTCAGAGTTCATTCTGGAGAGAAAAGGAGAATATTATAAGATTATAAAGTCATACCACTGGCAATGAGTCTGTAACTGACAGGCAACTGTGATATCAAAAAAACACAATGACAGGACAGTGCAAGCGTGAAAGGTTGGAATTATCAAATAGGTCAATGTTATATGACTGATATTGAGTCCATTGCTGAGACATTCACGTGTGCTTACTTCAGTGTGGCAAAATGAGCTGGCATGGTCTTGATGATGTTGCGCAGGAACTTCTTGCGCTTCTCAGCACGCTGCATAATTTCACCAGTGGTCTCCATCTCCTTGGCATGTTGTGGTCCATCTGATGAGTCCTCATCCTTCGGATTTTGGTTCCGCATGGACTTTTCGGCTTCTGTGGTAGCATCCCGAAACCACTGGGCAATGTAGAACTTTCTAGCAAACTACAGAAAAAGATTAAAAGAAAGGACGGCTTAGTATCAGTAAAAAACAGGGGGAATAAAGAGAAAGATGAGGTGCACTGTTGAGTAATTTGAACAGATTGTGCTGTGAGTTTACGGCTTACAGTTTTATGTTTTTCACTTTTATGCTTATCTGACATACGCAGGACACTTTGTACATGACTGTACCCCATTAAACAGTGTTTAAAGTCACCACTTGCACAGTCTAATGTAAACCCACCACCAGTGAAGCATCGGTCTCAGCATTCTCTTCCAAGTAGTCCAGCAGAGCCTTCTGCAGCTGCTGGGTCTCATCACTACCTGGAGACTATACAACCAGAGATGAAGATTATAAAAAAGTACAATTCACATATTCAGAGGACAATCAATATCCAAAGATAAACTATACACATGTACATTCAAAGTGCAGTCATTAACAGGGAAATGGTTTCTCTACCTCTTGAAGAATTCGATCAATAGATCTCTGGTCCATCTTGCTGGTTACTGCATCCTTCCTAAGGCGGGCAGCCACTGTGCCTAGGTAGTCTAAAGATGCTACTCTCAGAGCCATCTCTGTCTGCTTATTACTGAACTGGTGCACCTGATGAAAGCAAAGACAGAGGAGGGGGATAAACACAAGAACAGGCATCAGCAAGAAATGCACAGTTGTTGTTGTTATGTCACAAAATCATGACTGAACATGTGTGTTCTTTGCTTACAATGCAAAGAATGCACACGATCGGAGGATGCCTTTAACAAATGATGAGTTGTAACCACTTAAGTGTTAAAAAGGCTTCTCAATTATCTATTCTTGGAAAAACTTTAAATACAGTTCAAAGAAAGAGCTCTGTCACACTAACCAGTAGTCTCCCAAGCAGACTGAGCAACAGTTCTGCAGCCGGCCACTCTGGTTTATTAACTGTAGAGAGCAGGTCCTGGACAAAATTCTCAAACAATGGCCGGTAATCTTCTTCTCCTTGCTTACTGCCACATCTGAGGGGAGACGAGAAGGAAAGTGGAAGAGGAGGAAAAACATAAGGCAAGGACAGAATAACAGAGAAATTAGGGTCAACTAGCCAGTAGAATAGATCTCAAAACCAGTTAAGTGTTTGGCTATTTTATGTGCTCTAAAGCAATATTTTGACATAGCATTTCTGTATTGTTTGTATCTCCTGCAGTACCAGCATGCACAGGGTGCTTTAATGCCCATTTCTGCTGATTGCGGAAGGCAGTAACACAGCTGAAATTTGGGACGGTAGGAATATTCCAAATGAGCACAAATAGTATTTCTTCAGCTTTTTTCTAATGCGTTCTTTGTGGAGATATATTGAGATAACCTTAAGGATTAATACTTCAAGTACTGCATGTACAGTACAATACAACTTTATAGTCAACGAATAAACAGCACACAGGGCAGTATGGAAATGAAAGTAATTACTTCTTGAGGAAGACTGAGAGGAAGTTCTGTGCTGTTCTCATTGCTGTCTCATACGAATTGGTTATCAACACATCTTGATCCACCTAAAAAAAGAAAAATTAACCAGTGAGATTAGCCTGAACAGCATGTGTGAATGTGCTAAAAAAAAAGAAGATATATATCTGTGAATGTACATTAGTATAGACGTGTGATACACTTGCGAATGAACATGCTCTCTTACCTTGCTGTCGTACTCATCAAAGACGTCTTTGTCGTTGGGTAAGTGGACCACACACTGGATGAGCTGCAGCACCAGGGCTGTCACCATTTGGATGTACATTGGTTCTCCATCCTGGTCTGAGCTATTCAGCCTTTAGAGATAGGGATACGAGATATATCACCATCATGGGTATAATTCAGGAAAGTAATGGACTAGGTAGAAGGAAGACACTCTAGCACTGGGAAATGTTCACCTCTGCTACATCAGTGGCTGAACAATAGTCAAGCCTCTAGTTTGCACCTTGCATCTTCCCTTCAACACCTAATAGCCATAAATAACGTGTATTCATATAAAACATACCTGAAGTTCCTGAGGGAGCGTTTGCTGGTGGGCAGTCTGGCCAAAGACGTGAAGATCTCCTCCAATATCAGCTGCCGATGCTTCTCATAACGTGAGAACACCTGGTGGCAGGAAGTAATAAGGCATGTTTTCTTAACCTTCACAGTTTAGTAGTTTTGTAAAAACACATCCGTGGTGACACACACACAAGTCACGAGGAGAACATGTTTAACTGTAAACTGCAAGATGATAAATTGTAGTCGGTAAAACAGAAAGCATCTTCAGATAAATATTGAACGTCTAGTTTTTGGACAGAAAAAAAACAAAACTTACTGCTGTCACTAGTTTAATGGCACACAGCTGTAGCTCACTGACATTTTCCACAAAGAATGGAGTGATTCCCATTGAAGACACCTGGGAAAAAGAGAGGACAGAATGAAAAGAGCATAGGAAGGAGAGAGAAGTGAAGCAAAAAGAGAAAAGGGTGGAAATTACGAGAAAAAAAGATTATTGTAGTGAATAAAGAGATACTGGCAGGAAAGAAGCAATCATCTTACATCAACTGGTTTCCATTGTAGTTTATTTACTTTGTCAAACAGTTTTTCCCCTGGATATTCAGATAAATGAAACCAAGCAGTTTTTTGGTATTTTCAGTTTTTACCTGGAGGATGGTGGTGTCTGTAAGTAGCTGGATCTCTAGTAGCTCAGATATGTTGCTGACGATGTCGCACACTTTGTTGTACAACATGACTATTACACGTTGCTTGTGTGTGGAGCATTTCGCACGTTTTGCCTTGGAGCTCAACAAGCCACCTACATGGAAGAGAGTAATCCTGTTATATTAATTTCTCAAAGAGCTTTTGTTACACAACTTTTTCCACACGAAGAATTTGTGGTTTTTCATTACAGTAAATCAAAAATTTGGCACTTTGTTGAATTTAACCCTCCCTGAATTACAGGACTCTGTGCTATATCATAAGTGACAGCCTATGATTTACAAACATAAGGGATAATTTCCTGACAAGTTTGTCTGGATTGTCTCGGCTTAGATTCTTCAATAACTTTATGTACAACCATTCATTTCTACAAAACGCTGCTTTTTCACATACCTACACATTAGCCACATAGCAAAAACTCAATGGTGTCAGTTTCACTCAGATCACAACAGTATGACATATTGTTTTTTTTCTTTATCCTCACCTCCATGCGGACCAACCCTGTAGACGGGGTCATACTGTGGATACAATGTGTTCTGGAGATGGAACTTGGTGTATTGTAGCACCCGCTCTATGACGTCTTCTATGTAGACAGCCTTCGGCATGTGCAATGAGGTCATAATATTAAGGGCCGTTAGGCAGGCGTCTGCTGACTTTGTGACTCTCTCCATTATGAGGTCTCTCCACAGCTTTTCCTCATCCTCTGCATCATGGTCCTGAGGGTGGAAAGGAAAAAAATAAATTTTAGAGCAACAGCCCACTATCCAGAGCCCAAAGGTTTAAATTAATTCAAGCAAAGCAACCTTGTGTAGCATTTTATTTATATGCTATATAAATGCAGCAAAGACCTATTTATGAAATGACAAAACTCTAAATCAATGTTTCTCCATTGTGTCACTTGTGATCATTTCTTTCCTTTTTTACATGTATTCTTTATGGATTTCTGCAGTACATCACCTAACAATCACATGTCAATGAAGTCCAACTGCACAGAATATGAGCACAAAAAGAAAAAGGGGGCTCACATGGTTCATCAGGGTGGAAAGCTTGGACCCATCCTGGATATTCTTTTCCAGTATGTTCAGCAGCTTCACCAGCTTGTCTGCTGGGATCTAGAAGAACAGAGACCATTATTTAAACCTGCATAGGATACAGCAACAAGTCACTACGCATCATAGTGCAACTAAAGTCTGTGTTTATTTGTAATATATTTCACATTACCCTGCTGGAGATGCCCATGGCCTTTATCTTGGCGGACTCACTGCCCAGCTCATTTAACTGGTGTTTACCCAGTAGAAATTCCTCAGGTATCTCATCATCATCTGCCGCTGGAAAACATATAGTGAACACATTATGTAAAAACAACAACAACAACAACAACAACAACAACAACAACAAAATCACAATAGAACATGATGAAGCTGGTGTATTTGGATTTGTAAATCCACATTTAATTTTAGCCTACAGTGATTATTTGAAAGCCAATCATCTCTGATATTTACCCATGGCAGTAAAATCTACATCCTCCAGATTCTCCAATATGTTGTCAATGCTTGCCAAGAACCTCTTGAATGTGGACGAGTCCATCAGCTCTTCATGGGTAAGCTTAGGTTCATATGCTTTCCGTTTCTTCTGCTTTTCCTTCATCTTCATTTTTCTGGCAACTGAATGAGAGAAACTTCATCTTAACTTCTATGCTTTCTGGTCTGATACCATGTCATATATGTAAGGAAATGTTTTGTAGCATTTCATTTACTTCTGAAGACGTATACAGTTCCATCACTGTCACACACAGTTCAAAAGAAAAATAAACATAATGTGCAACGCTGTGGTACATGATTTGAATTCAGACCTTCACTCATGCTGGGTGGTGGTGAATCTTCTTCGGAGGAGTCTCGGTAGCGGCTCCCGGAACCTCTCCGGCCATCCCGCTGCCCGCTTTTCCGATGTTCCCCTGAACCCCGGCGCTCCCTCTCCTCCATGTCCCAGGACCTGTCTTTGTCTCGACGCTGACGCTTCCTTGCAGCTGAAGAGATAAAACATTCAGAATTCAGACGGATCCTTTAAAAGAAATAGGACCTAAATATATATAAAAATAAATCAGTATATAAAAGTAGCACTAACTCAGTAACTTTAAAAAGACTGAGAGTCTCCAGTCAATGCTAGCAGCTCTGTGAGGATAAACATAGGCACATCAGTGCTTTTAAATGTATGCCAACAAATTAGAGCTCGGCAACATGACCAAAATCTCATATCACGATACAGCACATTTTAATTCAAAGTATAAATAGTTGGCCTGTACTCCAAGTGCAATAAATGCTTCACAAGTAAAAAGCCAAGAAGAGTAATTTATAAATGTAAATCAGGCAGGTGGACAAACTCCAAATAACGAACAATATTGCAGAGTGTAATTTACAACGCAGTGACATAAACAATAGAGCATAATATGACACGATTGTCTGTCGTATTGTCATGTAGCACAGCCCTATAACACAGCATACTCATTTTCGCCAATTAGCAATAACATGAACTACAGCTGAGGATGATGGCAGAGTCTGATGCAATCACTAGATGAAAAGTCAGGGGATAAAAGCGATTACAATTCAACCTGAGGGGGACATAAATGTATGTACCAAATTTAATGGCAATCCATCTAACAATCCAATAATTGCTGAGACATTTCACTAAAAACCACAAATGAGAACCTCATTGTACAGGAAAAATCATCCAAGTCAGTAGAATATGTCATCTGGGCACCATAAATGTGTGTCAAAAAAATGAAGTGTCAATCATCTAGTCGATGTTGAGATATTTCACAGGAGAAGTGAAAAATTTGACCTGCTAGTGCCACAAGAAAAGTCACAACATCAAATGCCACGGATCCATTTTTCTCTGGACCATGCATGTCTGTACAGAATTTCATTTTAATCCATCAAATAGGTGTTGATATATTTCTGTCTGGACCAAAATGATGGACCAACAGACTGACACTGATTCATGCTGCTAAATGTTCACACGCAATAGTCTTCAACAGGCTTCAACTGTAAGCTTGTGTTTTTAGGTTCATTACATTTGAGAATATTTTTGCAAACTAATCAACTGCATTTTGTGCAAAGAAAAGCAGCGAGAATTGACAAGAATCAAATATTTTGACTCACATTCTCCATTTGCGTCTTCATCCGAGCTGACTTCAGCGTATTTTGGCTTCTCATTTACAGTACTTCGTTTCCGCTTGTTCATCTTAACTCTTTCACACAGGGGCATGGTGGACTCGATCTCTGCCAGCAGCTCTGGAGGAAGCTCTTTCAGAACTGCCGGGTCCATACCACCTAAATATATGACAATCCATTAGGCTTTCAAGGATGCACCCAATGCTAGCATAATAGAGATTATAGAGGTGTTATCATTATGTTCAAGTTAATTACAAAGCATAAAAATGGACAAAAGTGCCTGCATTTCCATGGCATGTTGTTCTTACTCTTGCTAGACTTTCCTGAGGAGAGCCTGTTCTTTCCTGACTTGCTGTGCCGAATGATCCTCTGGATCTGGTCGACGGAGAGCTTCTTCAGAACCACCACAGGCTTGGGCCTCTTCTCAAAGTCCTGCACCAAACCCAGCCTCTCCAGTTTAACCTTTGGCTGGCACCACATTTGACTTTCGTTTGAACCGCTACCATCCTTGTCGCGTTTGATCTGAAAGAGAAGAGTCAAAGAGTCAAGAAAGCCCTCTGAGTTGTCTTTCAATGAAGTTCAAAATTAAATAAAATTAACACTTTCAAATTCAGGACAGACAAAAAAACAAGGTATTAAATGTAAACAATGGATCAAACTGACTGGCATGGGATTTGTGATTCTGATGTTAGTTTCCAAAATTGTTCTGGTAACAAAGACTCCACGGTATTACTCCATAGAGTAAGGGTCAAAACAATGTACATCATCAACAATGCAGTGTCGAGGTAGCAACTTCCCCCTGCCAAAGCTGAGGATGGTGGTTGCTAGTGTTTCATCAACAAGGAAGTAACATTTAAATTGTTGCCAACATATTAACACACCAAAGTTTGTATATTTTGTGTGATACATCCGCCTGTTTGCAGGGATATTTTGCAAAGAGAAATACAGATACAACCAACACCACACGATTTGCTACCAACTATGATGGCCATCTACCAACAGTGCAATGTCATTTGCTTGAGTGCTCAATATGTTTAACATAGTGAAGCTGTGAGCGAACCTATGGTTACGTTCTATTATAATAGTGCAACAGCAGCCGTTGTTTTGGACGTAATGCATCAAAACAATTCACGTAAAATTGTATTTGCTTTTTTTGTAAGTAAACACACAAAAGCTGCTGTGTTAAAATATTATTTCTAACACTTAATAGTGGTGGGGGCATGCATCTGAGTTATGGCATATGGCTGTGGGTTGCACCTCTGAACACTGCATTGACAATAGAGTATTGTTAAAAACAAAACAACAAAATAACAGGCTGAAAAAAAATGGAAGCTTGACTGTCAACATAAAAATGGCTTTTTGGAGTCCAGGTGTTCGGGATGGGCAGTACTGATAAAAATCAGTTTCCATAGTGTGAATGACTAAGTGGTTTCAGGAGACATTTACCCACATGCAACATCTGAGAAACAGTGGTGGAGCATTTCTTTAAGATTCTTTCTCTTGATTATACACACAGGACTGACAATTTAATCAATCAATCAATCAAAACTGTTTCTTTGACTTTAAATCGATGGTTAAGTGAGGATTAATATGTTAATTAGAAACAATCTCTGGGATCAACCAAAGGCTCAAACATGGGAAAACACAAACGAAAACGAGTGAGCAGTGATGTGATTTGGTTTTGTGAGATTGCAGGCAGTGACAGCTGAATGATTGGTAGGTGGGTATGTATTTGGTTTGGGTCAGCCCAGATCACCTTAGGGATCTGGAAGTTCTTCAGAGCGCCACTATGCCCTCCCAGGAGCTGAGCAGGGAAAGAATCTGGAAGTTTAGCACCGGAGGCAGATGAGGCCGGTTTGGAACCGTCTTGCCTATGGCTGCTCCGACCGGGCTCTCCAGTGGAAGAAGCCCGGAAGCCAGACCGATCTCGGTCACTTCGGCAGCGAGCATCGGGGGAGCGTCGGTCTCGACCACCAGTCTCGCTCCGATGCCTTCTGTCCCTGTCAGAATCTCGGTCCCTGTCTCGGCCAGGTTCGCCTCGGTTTGATGACTTGGGCATATCTCCCCGTCTGTCTGAGGACTTCTCATCATGCCGGTGCTTAGATGACTCCCGACCATCTCTCCTGCTGTCATGTTTATCTACCCTGTTCTTGATGACTTCCGGCCTTCCATCTGGTTTCAACCGCAAAGCCGTGTCAGAACCCTCCACTGCAGCAGGCCCACTAGCTGGTTCCTCGGGCCAGCGTTGGGCCTCAAGGGCTGGAATAGGGGCAGCCAGACAGGGGTCGAGCTGGCCATCAGCTCGGCCAGCCTGCTGGAGATCGATGCTCACCATGAGGGGAGGTCGGCTGGCACCGTTCCCAGCTGCTGTGGCCTCTTGCGGGGTCAGTTTGCCTGCATTGCCCCCTCCTGTCGATCCACTGCCTGGAGCACCTGTGGGGCCACCTGGTCCCCCCGCGCCTGGCTCCAAGGGAAAAGAATCTTGTTTCCTCTTCTTCAGTGGCTTGTCTGTAAACAGAGAGACAATAATATAAAACAACAAAGTCAAAACACTTCCAAGTTTTTAAAGTTTTTGTTCATACATTTTTAGAGATATCCTACACACCTTTATCTTGCACCTCCTTGGAACACTTCTCACTAGCCGCCTCTCGTTCTATCCTTTCAATTTCAGCAAGTGCGTCTAACTCTGCCTCGTCGTAAGGGGAACTGGGTGGCTGGAGACCGCTAGCACCACCTGCCAGGGAGCCCTGTTGCAGCCGGGCTAGGTTTTGCTGGAGGACAGGCACCTGCTGAAAGCCCAATTCTGCCTCTATGTTGTCAGAGTTCTGGTCCATGCCTGGCACAACCTCACCTGAGATATCAACAAAAACACTTATATAGGGTTTTATTTGAATGTTAATGTTTTCTAACACTAGATTTTTTGTTCTTAGAAGATTGAAGCGCAGAATACCCCTTTTTAGTTCTACTAATTGATTAGATAGTTGTGAAAGTTATAAGTTTCAAACTGGATGTACAGTACCAGTCAAAAGTTTGGACACACTTTCCCATTGTACTGTATGTGGGAGACCTCGGAAAACAATTGAAAACTAACTAAACTTTTTTTTTTTTTTTTTAATGCAGATCCAACTAAGATGGTGCTGTTCCAAAATCTACACATACCTGGGGTGTCAGACTCATTTGACTTGACCCTGGACAGTTTGAGGGTAAGTTTGCTGGAGTCCTTGTTTGGAGAGCTAACAATGTCGTACATATCTTTCTCCTCTTTCACTGCTGGGGTTTTCTTCCTTTGCTGGAGCTGCTGTTTCTGGTCAGGTCCCCCCTCCCTTGGTGAGGGTGCATAGGGAGGTGGTGACTGCAGAATCAGTGGAGGACGAGAACCCGCTGTGATGAAGCAGAAAGCAAACAAACAAAAAAAAGTCTCTTGTTAAAAAGGTATGTAAAAAGAAAGATGTATTCAGCTAATTTCATCACTTTGCGTTTTATTAAGAGTGTTTTCAGAGCCAAAAGTGTATTCTCCCTAAATTAAAAAACACAGGTGGGGTGTATGCACTGCTATGCCTCCTGTCCTCTTCCAGTTTCCTTACTTTTAGGCGTTCCTTCACTCCCTGCTGGAGAGCAGCCTGACTGTGGAGACCTCAAAGGAAAAGGAGGATTCCTCATGGTGGAGTCACCCTCCTGGATAATACACAGACAAGATCGATATAAGCCAACATGGAATTAGCTTCACATTAAACTTTTAGCCACATTTTTGCTGCAAAAATAGCAAACTGATCTATGTCCAGATGTCACCTATCTTACTGAGATGATCACATTGCTTAGCACTTCAGAGCTGCAACAGTTAGTCGATTAATTGGTAGTTGCCATCTATTAAATTAATCAGTTCATTTTTTGGATCTTTTTTTTTTTAAAGAAAAAAAAAGTCAAAATTCTCTGTGAATATTTTCTGGTTTCTATACAGTATTCAATGGCATTAAACACGATAAATGTGGGTTTTGGACTGTCGGTCAGGACAAAACAGACATTAACTATCAAGATTCCACATCAAAACCAGAGTCAATTCAGAAACCGAACCCATTTAATATAAAGCTATGAAAAAAATAAGAAATGACCGACGCAAATGCAAACACACATTCACCATTGGCTAAATATGTGGATCGACAGGTGTCATTCAGCGACCAGTGCCTGGTTGGTTAACAAAACTACTGCTTAGAAAAGTATCATATGAAATTACTCTTTAGTCATAAGATATGACTAAAGAGACATTTTTATAAAATCTTGAGCCTGAATTTTTTATCTGTTGCAGTAAAGTCAATTCAGTCAATTGCATGACATATGCATATTTAGTATATATAATATATAAATCTTCTAAACTTCTGGCAAATTGAAGGTCCCCTTTTTAAAAATATCATTATTAAACACCTTGGCTTTGCTGTTCATTCATACATTTTTGCCTTGGTTGGGTAGTACTTTACAATGAATTTATTCATTCATTTCTACCTCATTGCCCAGTCGGTGCACAATGTTCAGGTAGTCCTCTGTGCCATGTCTGTCTGAGTGATGGTTGGCAGCATTGGCCATCTGCCCCGATACTTTGCCCTCATGGATATTTCTTATGCTGCCTGGAACCATGGGACTGGCTACAGACACTTTGAGATAGAAGAAAGAGAAGGAGTCATTTCATTTCATCATCTAATAGTGAGTTGTTGATTATTACACAAAAAAATAACAAAGAAAAACCCAATAAATGCTCATAAAATGAACAAGTATTTCTTTACTGTTTTGGTTTAATTGCTTAAGTGGAGTTACAGTGTTTGCAGGAATCAGAGTGGTTTCAAGTGACCCAGGAAAATGGTAACTCATTCACAAAATTCTGTCACCATACACACAAATATACACTAAACTTGCAGGTTGCATATGTGAAGAAAACGTGTTTGCAAGATTGCTGGGAAGCAGACATTTGTTATATCACTGCTTGAAATAAACCTGTTCCTCCTGTTATTGGTCAAATAGTTTTCTTGTGAAGTGGAAGTAATTTAATGCATCAGTGTAAGCACTTTAAAGGCAACACTATTGCAAACAATTACCTTTCATTATGGGAACAGTTATTGTAAAACCTGTTATAAAATTAATTGTGCAGCTATCAAATGCAAATTTTATTCATGTTCAGGGTGTATTCATTTCCAAGCCAAAACCCAGGCTGATATTTACATAAACACATAACATAAATAACACAAATTTTTGCAAGGATCCATGGCAAAGATTATTTTTACTATATATTCTAAATAGTAAAATATACTGAAAAAGAAATGTGAAAAGGGAAACTTTGGCTTAACAATGAAGGAACTGAGTTATATAACAAAACCACAACAGCAAATCCTAAGTATAAAACTTGCATCAGACTGCATTTACAAGACAAAGCTATTTAGTTATTGCCAACGAATCTCCAAATCATCACAGTTAACTTAAAGCTGATAACATC
Organism: Scomber scombrus; assembly: GCF_963691925.1. Classification (NCBI taxonomy): domain Eukaryota; kingdom Metazoa; phylum Chordata; class Actinopteri; order Scombriformes; family Scombridae; genus Scomber; species Scomber scombrus. The sequence goes on from NC_084973.1 coordinate 17,946,199, forward strand.
TGCTATAGATTACTGTCATGTCAGACAGCAAAACTGTACCAGCAAACTATCACCAGCTTAAGTTAAGAACCCGACATATCATATTCAAAACAAATCTGCTAAAACATTCCCTGGAATGTTTGATTTTATTTGTGACTTAAAAATGTGAAATAAAAACAAATTCAAATTTTATATATTTCCAATTGTCTAATACTACACTGCTAGCATGTGAACCACATACACAAGACCGAAACTGCGCTGATGTCTTGCAATGAATCATTCAGATGGATGTGCGCACACACAGAGACATGGAAGCACTTATCTATATTCAACAAAACCTTGGTGTCCCTACATGCATGCACATGAATATGCAACACACACACACACACACTAACCTTGTTGTATCTGTTGGTGTTGGTTGTAGCTGGGTGGTTGTTGGTGGGGATACTGCTGTATGTAACCAGTGGCAGGGCTTTGTGGAGTGTAAGGGCTAGGCACTGGACTATTCTGCTGGCCCATATAACGACTACTGGAACCAGTCTGCGGAGCCACAAAGCGGCTGGGGGCGGTGAACAGGGAAGGACAAAGTAAGCAAGCAAGTAGAATGATGTAGGATGGTTAACAGTAGAATAAGTACCATTATTCAGCACACAGACAATATATTTGTATTATCCATCAATAACTTAATTATACATTATACTGTGGAGTAATTGTGGTTGTATTACAAAATATTATGATGCAACTGGAAAATACGAATGCAAAAAACATGTTAACAACAATTAAGTGGTCAGTTGCTGTTTTTAACACCATGATACATTAGTCAGCTCAATTATCCAGCCTGACTCACCTTGATGGATTGGGAGAAATTGCCGTCGGCTGGAAGTTTGCAGACTGGGCCGGGCTATGCATGGAATTTTGGGTGATCTTGTACTGTTGTACCATTGGCTGCTGCATGACATCTGCTTAAAAAATTGGGTGGGAAAACAAAAATTGAAATCTTTATGCACACCAACACAGCAGGTCAACAAGTAAGAAAATATATTATGTTTTACTAATAAACATAACAACAACAATAAAATGAAGCTCGTCTTTATGGTCATATGTCTTCATATTATAATGTGCACAGGTAGATATTTCCATACTTTTCTCCCTGAAGATGCCAGGGTTCCTGGCCAGCATGGTCTGCAGCAGCAGTGGTGCATCTCCCTCTGGCTCATCGCTACCCAGGTTGTCCTTCAACTCTCTGGAAACACACACAAACAATTTTTTCAGTCACATTATAAAATTGTATTTATATATTAAACCATGATTGACTTCACAGGTTTGTAGCTTACAATGTAAGGTTGGGAGATTTTAAATCATATATGGTATAACATGAGAAGAAAGACATTGATCAACCTGTAGATGTTTTGTCAATGTACAGAGAAGCTATACCCTCAAAATGTTTTGCTGTATGAGGCCTTTATGGGCAATTTTTCAAATCAATAAGCAGAACTGCTTCATGCGAAAATTGGATTTACAGGATGTTTGCATCAATGTAATGACTTGCATTGATTTGTTGGTCATTTATTTCAGTGGATTTATGTCAACATTTCAATACCACAATATAAAATGACATGAGGATAAAACTGCCTCATTACTCACCACTTCTACAAATACACTAAACTGGAGTTGATTTTATTTTGTGCCCTTAATGGCTTTTAAGACATTGTTTTATTATGATTTAACAAACAGTTCTTGGCAAGCAATTTTGCCAATACGTTAAGCACTAACGTTTATTCTGCTATCAGTGTTACGTCATGTCCCTGTCTCATAAAATATACATCTCTTTGAATTAAACATCCAAAAAGCTAAACTAAAATTAAACATCACTCAATTTCCACAAGTCAACAGTGGCGTCCATTCAATTATTACCAATCATTTTTAAAGCAAAGTAATGCACGACCCTATGATCTATCACTAAAAGGCCTCAAATCCTCAGAGAGGACCTTTTTATCTGTCAAGGACCTAGACACAATTTTGTAAACAATCTCATGTATACACTCACATGTGCTCTGTGGAGACCTGGTTGAGACCATGGGCTAGCTGGGAGGCCAAATTCTCATCCCGACAGCCAAGTAGGCAGGTAACTTCCTCTGCTATCCTCCCATTATACAGGAGGCTCTTAGTGGTGGTGGCCGGGAGAGGGGAAGGGAGGGGCAGCTGGTTCAACACTGAGACAAGAAGAAAGAGAGATGATGGAGAGGACAGAGGTGGTGAGGTAAAGAAATAAGGATGAAAAAGAGACAAAAAGGTAGAAGACAAACGTGAGGAATAAAGAGTATGCAGTGGTAGAAAAATAAGGAGAGGAAGGTAGACAAGGCAAGAGACACAATTGCAAATTTACATCTGTTCAGACAGAATATTTAAGCTTGGCATTTTACACTTGAAGAGGCAGAACAAAAACTGTGACAGTGTGTGTGTGTGTGTGTGTGTGGAACGTGGCTGCCTGTCACTCACAGTCTGTGAGGCTAGCGATCCCAGCGAGAGTGGTGATGGGAACATGAGGCATATCCCCATTCATGCTGAAGGTGAGGGTGGGGGAGTGTGTTGATACACAGGTAGATCGGGGGTCGATGGACGACACCCGTCCTCACATCTCCTGACACCTTGGAGAGAAGGAGATGATGATGGGGGAGAGAAACAAGAAAAATAACATGAGTGATGGACAGAAGAAGGGTGAAAAAAGACCGGCCAGTTAGTGGGGGCGACAAAGCAGAGATTAACAAGGGAGTTAAATAGAAAGAGAAATAGAAAAGAGGGGAGATGAAGAAATTAACACAAGTCCAAATGATAAAATCATCCATCTTATTTGAATTTATCAAAAACAACAGAATTAAATGCACAATGAATTAAACAACATTGCTGAATATGGTGCCTGGCTTGGTGTCATGGTGCCTGCTGCATCATGTGTAAGCAGCAAATCATGCATCTTCTCAGATCTTGTCAATCAAGATAAGTTGCTGTGTTCTTTGCTGTGTATTAAAGCGGGAAATCAGCCTTTCTATTCGTACTTCTAGAATATTTGTATTGTAGTGTTATATGTTACTGATCCATAACTTCATCCAATACTTTGGCATTGACATGGGTCGATGCTGGGTGTCTTACTTGTGCTGTTCACAGATATAAATGAACAGAGGACTGAACGAGGCCTTCTGGTTAGAGAACAAGGTCACACACTATATGACCATCCTGCTGCTATTACAGTGTTACTACACACTGCGAGCCATGGCAAACTAACAATGAATTATCAGAGTCCAGCATATTGATAGTAAAAGCTTTGAATGCTTATGATTTTTGATACACCTAAATTTACACTGATACCAAATACAAAATATACATCTTGGTGGCTGCCCAAAAATGCAAACCGCTGCATGGAGGATATATTATCACACAGTTGTAAACACAACAGCACGATATTAACATGAACAAAATGTTTTGAATACTACAGTCCTGGAGATAATGTACTCCAGTAAATAAGGCTGTGATGTTCTGATTGGCTCTCGTAATTAATACTACACCATGTGAGGGTACATACCAACATTTAACAATATATTTAACCACTATTTTCTCTCTAATTCTCCAGTGGCTGAATATCCATGAACTAATGTACATCTTGTATTACTACCACAGAAGTCAACCCCTCATCATCATTACAAACCACAGGTCTCACAGCTTATTATGATAGTGATGCACAAATGATGACTCTGTGTTGCTCTTAATTTGTCTTAAATCCCTCTTTTGGTTAGATGTCCTTGACCTCTCATGCAAGACTGTACAGTGGGTCAAAGAAAAACACAGCGAAAAGCCAGCTGCAAGTTTCAGAATATCTAGACACGGCCCACGCTTCACAAATAAACCTGGTTGCTACATCAAGTGGAGAGGTGGCCACTACAGTGACCTTTTGTTGTCCGCAATGTTCACCTCAACACAAAATTATAATTGATGTACTTTCACAATTAATAAGTAAACAGGCATTATTTACTGTTAATCATAACAAGTCAATGTTGTGAAATGTTCAATGATTCAAACCATTTGCATGGCCACTGTTTTCTGTCACACATACCTTTTTGAAGAATTTTGTGCAGTCTCGGGTGGACTCACTGACATTTCAGATAAAAAGTCCTACTCCTACAATCTGTTGAAAGAGAACATGGCGCTGCATCAGACTTTGTAAGGTGCAATTTGCTTATTACACTTCTTAGGGACAAATACAGGAATAAGTAACGTTGGTAGGACATGCACAGAGCATCACAACATCCACTGTCAAACATGCACTTAATGTTTATAATGACCCGTCATTGTTAAATGCATTAGCACGCAGCTCTGTTAACCAAATATGAAACCCTCTATTGAGGAAATGCAACATTTTCAGCAACTTCAGCACAGCACTGATGGCATGTAAATCTGTTAACACAAAGTTCCCTCCACGCCTGAGTGCAAGCCAATCATTGAGGAAAACAGTGTGCACGACATCACTGTTACTCACAATCAACAGATGAACTTTTTTGTAAACATTACACATTAGCTCGCTGCTATAAAGCTTAGCATGCTCAGTTTACGAGGCTCTCCCTTCAGAGCGCAGGGGCTAGGCTGACAGCTGTAAGACTGACAGGCAGGAGGCAGCACAAAGGAACAGATGCACTGTGATGGTGGCGGCAGTAGTGGGGGGCTGCATCCTCCAGTAGCAAACAGCCACAGTGCGCTTTCTGCAAGCTGGCTAACTGCAGAAAGCAACCAAACTGCTATAGTCGCGGCTGGGAAGCAATAAATATCAAACGATTCCCCCTTTGCAACATCAACAAGTCCACTAATCTGTAATAGTAACAGCTAAAGTAACTATTGCAGAGATAACGTAGCTTTCTGCACAGTCCGCACTCCAAGTCCAAACATTTCAAAGCAGCATAAGAGTCAAAAAGCCCACATTAGCGCTGCTCCAGCAAACCAAAACACAACACTAAGGAGACAAACAACACAAAATAATCATAAACTACCAGCTAGCTAACGCACAGTTGACGTTAGCATCAATTTATCTGTTTATAGTAGTTAGCTAAAACGCCAGCTCCAGCCCGCTAAATACTTGCGATAAAAAAACACTACTGCCGAGAAGTTGCCTGCCTGGGTCCTCCAAGCTAACAGCGAAGTTAAGTGTTACCATTTACGATAGCAGCTAAGATCACTACACAGCTCGGTCGCTATCAACAATAGTCGTGTTTTAATAGCTAGCTAGTTATGCTAACTAGCTCTAAGTGTTGTCAGTTAGCTTCTAACGCTGCTACCAGCTCAAATAAAAGGGAAGGCAATGCACATCATACGAGGAAGCACTAGCCGGGGTTAATGAATGTTAGCCAATTGCCCCCCCCCCCCCTGAGCTCAGGAAAAGGGTGGTGAGTTTGAGTGAGTAGATGTGGAGTACAACGGCCCAATCCTCGGGCTCGACAAATGACATCCAGTTGAGGCCGAGCGCCTCGGCGGAGCGAAAACACACCTAGCTAGCTCGGCTGGCTAGTCCACTAGCTTTCCGTTACCTCCCGGTCACCGATTAACAACGCCGTAGGTGGTCCCGCAGCAGAGTATTCATTACTGTTTTTGTTAATAATCGCACTTTTAAAAGTTTGCTTAATAAAGATAGATAGGTAGATATATTTACCTTCGGGATGTTGCGCCCAAAGGGAGGGGAATGTTTTAGCTCGGTTGTGTCCGTGTCCGTATCTCTAGCTCCCCCTTTCTTCTCTCGCTGCTCCTCCAGAAGGAACTCGACTGGTTTGCCAGCTAGCTGCTGAGCTAGCTGCTAGCTATCAACAATAATCCGGGTCGGACTGATTCGTTCTTCTTCCGTCACTCAAGGGTGAATGTTTCAGCGCACATTTACGGGGAAACAGTCGTTCTTCGGAGTCTCAGTCGGTCTGCGCTGACATAAACAATCAATGCAGCCAATTTCGACCGTAAATGAGAAATATGACGATTGTTGCGATGATCAAGAGACTCTCCTCTCGTAGAACAAAATGCCGACCGGAAGTTCTGCCGTCTGACTGACCAAAGATCTCAGGAGTGACTCCCTCCATCGGCGCCAAACAAAATGCCATGCAACATTTCACATGCAAGCCGCTAGAGGACGCTGTAACACAACGATAACGTCTCTGGCCCATTTACTGTACAGTCAACTGTGAAGTCTTACATATTTTACACGTATAAACAGTGTTGGGTAGTAACTAGTTGCATGTTATTAATTTACAGTTACTTATGAAAATGATTATTACAAAAGGGGTTACATCTAAAGTCAGACCTTTAAAATTATGATATAACATCTTTATTTTATATTTCAAAATCTACATGAACTAATGAGTACATTTTAAAATGAAAAGTAAATCTTGGTTTATAAGAAATGATCTCCCTTATAAATCATGTCAGTATCCATGAAAAATACCTGAAATCAGCCCCAATGGGTACACTTACCATAACAGTTTAAAACGTTCATTAGAACATTTCAAATGTAATCAAATGTAATAAGTTACATTACTTTGACTAAGTAATTGAAATAGTTAATTTTTTTATTACATTTCAAATGGTATAACTAGTAATCTGTAACCTATTTCCAAAGTAACCTTCCCAACCCCGCGTATAAATGAATCATTATTAAAATTACTGATGATGAACAGGCCAAGGAGCTACTACACATATCTATCCCTTTAAATCAACACATATTGTTTTTGTATACACTTCAAATATGCACTTATGACCCCATATAGGATATTTAAAAATTTATATATTTTGCATTACAAAAACAGGTGCCAGATAAGCAAGGATTTAAAATGCCTTTAGTCATCTTATTCAAATATCAAGGCTCAGTTTAAGATTACACAGATTACATATTCTGTCTTTCAGATGTTCTTTATAAATAATAAATACACATCACTGATTTGATTGTTTTTATTTTTAAAAATCCATACGAGATACAAGTGTATGTGCATGTGTGTGCATGCACACTTGCATGCAAAGTCATGAGAGAAATTATCTTGTCAAGGGAGACACCAGCTTCTGTAAACAAATTAACTATTCTATTTCCTCCAGTGTGTAAGAGAAGAAAAAAACATAATTACATAAAAGTACAATATTTCCTTCTAAAATGCAGTGGTGTAAAAGTATGAAAATAGCCTTAATGGAAATATGTTAAGTATCCTACAAGTAGCTCAATACTATACTGAAGGTCAGCACTTGAATAAATGCACTTATAAGTTTCAAGCACTATGTGTTTGCATCTGGGTCTTGTCTGGCTGGGTTCATATCAAATCAAGTAGCCTACTTCTTATGGTTTATACTTTTACATCAAAGCTATTTTTATATCTCAGATGGCAAAGCAATCATTTGTATTTAAAATAGAAGTAAAGGATATGCATTTACATGTAAGTTAATGAAATATCTTCAGATGTGCCAACACCAAGATACAGTAATTATGCTTATGTGTAAAATAGGACATAGTTGTTTGATTAGACATTGGCGGCCAAATTTACAGACTTCTTTGCAAAGAAATGTTTTGTTTGCAACCTGTTTCACTTTGATAGGAGATCAAATCACTGTTTGATCGCATGATGCCAGCAATAGCGTTTGATAAATGTGAGGATTATACATCATTTCAAATCGTCTCAAGTAACTTTTAGAAAAGGTTGTTAGAGTGAGGTGGCAATACTCTGAATGAAGCTGGACTTTTGCAGCTCAAATGACCACTAACATGACTTCAAGCAAGATACAGCCTGCACTTACACATACTAATCTGTTCTGTATCTTTGCATTACAAAAACAGGTATGTGCCAGATAAGCAAGGATTTAAAAAACTTGTAGTCATCTCATTCAAATATCAAGGCTCAGTTTAAAAATCACAGATTACATATTTTGTCTTTCAGATGTTCTTTATAAAATGATACAACACCACACACCACTGATTTTATTGTTTTTATTTTTTTAAATCCATGCAAGACAAACTATTCGGTGTGTGTTTGTGTGTGTGTGTGTGTGTGTGTGTGTGTGTGTGTGTGTGTGTGTGTGTGCGTGCGTGTGTGCGTGTGTGTGTGTGTGTGTGTGAGTGTGTGTGTGTGTGTGTGTGTGTGTGTGTGTGTGTGTGTGTGTGTGTGTGTGTGTCTGCACTCACATGAGAGGAGAGACACCAGCATTTGTAAACAAACTATTACATTTCCTCAAGTCTGTAAAAGAAATCATTTGATCCTTTAAATCATCCAGTTTTGCATTCATAAAAGGAAAATAAGGGATTGTTAGTTTGGTCATGAGGTTTGACAGGAGCTGGGCTACAGCATCTTTACATACACAGTTCTCAAGTAACCTTTTATCATTTGAAATCTACAATTAATGTACACTTTTATCTACATTTCTCTATACAAGTACATTATATTCATAATAATCTTCTATACAATTTCTATGTAAATGTTGCATTTGTTATATATAATGAAGTAGTTTAACTACAAAGCAGCACTTACAAATCCAAACTAACAAAGCAAAAGCTGGGGAGTGGAAATTTAATCCATGACTTTACAGCAATCATCCACATTAAACCACGTGAAATAAGCACTGGATCTCATTACGCATGGAAATATTCAGGACTTGAGTGTAGCCTAGCTCATTTAGAAAATAATATATCCAATCTACTGATTACAATTACTACTACAATTTCACTAATTTAATATAAAGTAGATATTCCACACTAACTAGATAATTTGGAATTCCACAGCCAGGTTACAGGGTCTACTCTGTGGTAGGAGCTTGTTTTTTTCGAGGCACTGAGTGACACAATGACCATTTATTAGAAATACACTATCTTACTATTTTTCTGTTAATCATCACTGCATCACTTGGTGTGTTATCAGTTTGTTCGGTAATGGGTGGGTATGATCCAATTGTATGTCATTCAATCTTACAAATAATAAGATCATATTTTTGGTGCTTCTTTTTTTGGTCAAAATATAATTGCTTAATATTCTTAATTGATTACTGTTCAAAATCTCTGCTAAGCAAACTTACAGGTAAGAACATGGTTGAGTGATTTTGGTTCGTCAGTCCTAGTGATTGTAATGACTGGACAAAAAAAGGGGAAAAAAAGATTGCCTCACCCATTAAGACTGGTAAGGCAGGCGCAATTACAGTTGCCATGGTATTCTAAAAGCTTCTTTTGCCTAACAATAGCAGAATGATTTGGACAATTAGGATGAGGAAAACATGTTTACCTCAATGTAGTTAATAAATGGCATGATTAATTAAATTTATACCTGTACAAAAATACCAAAATCATAGAAATTAAAGCCATTAATGTCTGTACAGTAATGTGTAAATAGACAGCCCTTTTCCCCCAATTAAATTGGCCTGGTCACAGTGTATATGCATGATATCCAACACTTTTCACATCAGTCCACAGATTTTCACTCACACTTCAATGACCTCTTTTCACATACAACACCACAGAAACAAAAATAAAAACAACTTTAAAGCCAGAAAAAAGTCTGTGCAAGTTTTGGGCTGTAAATCTGCTGCAGTGTTAAGACTTGCACTGATACTGGCCTCTAGTGGCTGAGATTAGTCACGATAGTTCTGAGAGGAGTTGGATATGGCTTGCAGGCCACAAACCACCAGGCTCTAGAGTAGTTCATTCTATATAGTAAACAGCTGCCACCCTGTGGTGGACACATGTAGGAAACTTCATAGCACAAACCCTTAGAAAAACAATGCAAGAGTGAATCGTTTTTCTCTACTTGGTGTCATGAAAACCCACATCAGACCATACACTTTGCTGGAACTCATCTTGGCTCATAGTGAAATTTATTCTAGCTGTATGTGATCAGGTGAGACCTCCAATTTTGTGAGAAGGTTTTGACATGGAGAAATAAAGTAGAGTTTAGAACAGAAAAATGGTTCAATGTAAAGTTTTTCATAAGAATTCATGAAACTACATCTTGGTCTCGCTGTCAGCAGGCCTCTCGTTCTCATACTCATTCTCCTGGCAGATGAGCTGATAAGGCTTCTTGTCTGCCTCCTCCACCACCGAGTTGCCCACCTCTGGGTCTTTATTCTTCAACTCGTGGCGAGACAGGTGCTCCACTATACCTGCACCGATGGAGTCTCCTAGGACATTAGTTGTGGTGCGCAATCGGTCCCTGAGGGGAAGCAGAGAAAGAAAGACATGATTACTAAATATTCAACATTGCCACTGAGGAGATTGCAAATTAAATCTTTGTGTACATAAAAAATATCATGCCAAAACTGGAGGCACAGTTGTAATTGCTCCAGGCAAACTTCAAACTACGTGAAACACAGCCAGTAGATAGAAGGAAGCTGGGCTTCACTTCGATTGGATGCCGACTGAATGAAAACCAGATGGATTGAGGGACATGGAATGTGCAGGGGAGTGTCTTTGGAAGCTGTCCTGTAATCCACTCGGGAGTATACAGCAGATCAATGTGATCCCTTAACTCCTTAAAATCCTCCGGGATGGAAATTGATTGAAAACACACCCACACACACACACACACACACACACTTTTCTTTTTCCTAAGGACAAAAACCTCTTTGTTCCTCTTAACATTTTCCCATTTGAGTGCTGCTCATAAGTTAACTGGTTCTACTAGGGGGGGGGGGGGAATTCAAAATGAGCTTGACACCATACATATAGCCAATACTTACAGGAACCAATCAACTGCAATGATAAGTGTGATGTCATCAGTGGGCAGGCCTACAGAGGTTAGCACTATCACCATGGTAACCAGTCCTGCCTGAGGGATTCCAGCTGCTCCAATGCTGGCTGCTGTGGCTGTGATACTAGTGGATATAAGTGAAAAACAGACAGAGAGAGACATATGAATAGTCCAAAAAATGATTTCTTACAGTAAAAAAAAGACAGATTTGTCCTAGAATTGAACTTTCAACCATTCCTCAGTAATAGTATTGGATAGGCTCAACAAATCATTCCCTTGGCTGAAATACTATTTCACAACTATTTAAAACAGCTGAACTGTTGGTTGGTTGATCGCCATGAAGCTGGAACCTGTGATTTAATGAAAGCAAATGTAATGTCCTGTATATACAAAAATGATCCAACTCAAAGAGCAGACCAGGTTTACTGAATCAGATCATTTTAGGTGCATTTAAGTCATTAAAAACAGTTAATGAATACTTAAAGAGCAAAAGTAGATTTTCAAGCATTCTGTAAATTACATACCTGATGGTGAGAATCTGTCCGAAGTTAAGGTCATAGTCATTAACCTGAGCAATAAAGATGGCTGCCAGGGCTTCGTACAGGGCTGTGCCATCCATGTTTATGGTGGCACCTACAGGGAGTACAAAACGGGTCACACGCTTGTCCACCTTGTTGTTTTCCTCAAGGCATTTAAAAGTGATGGGCAAAGTGGCAGAACTGAGAGTGGATAAAGGAAGAGGGAGGGTGGCAGAAAGACAGAGAAAGGAGAAGTAAGTGGCTCTGACTATTTTAATAGTGACCAGTCAATTAGGGTGATAAATGTTATGAAACTACTGACCCTGATTATCTGTAGCATTCTGGGAGGCTAACTGAATACCAAAGCCTAAAACAATTCACTGCAAGCCAACAATGACTTTAAAATGCAAGAAATGACCATTATACCATAACATAAATCATTATTGGGCAAAACCTTAAGTACTTTTAGAACAAGAAGGTCCTTCAGATTTCAAGTGTGCTTGAACGGTGCTGCGTTACACTAAGTACAATCACATACCTAGAGGATGTTCCCAGGGCAGTGATGAGTGCCTGTAAAATCCCTGCAATGAAGACAAAGGGGTTTTTCCTGGTGACGGCAAAGTAGAGTGTTGGAAGGACGAAGAGGGCATGGATGAGCAGGCCACAGATGACTGTCACTGTGTACATGCCCAGCTGGCCACCCATGGTTGTGATGTCGTCCATCTCCACAATCTTACCAGCAATTAGGAACAAGATACCGATAGGGGCATACCTGAGGATTAGTAGGTGTTACTTTATTTATGTTTTGCAAAATCCAATAATTCATCTATCATCCAATGTTTGAACTTACCACATGATTATGGCAACCAGCCTCATGATGGCTTCATTGAGACAGTCGAAAAAGTCCTTGAGGGGCTGCCCCTGTTCCCTCATGCTACCGATGATCAGACCAAAGCACATGGAAAACACCACCAGACCGAGAGCGTTGACTCCATCCACTTTCCCCGGCACTGGGATCATCTCCTCCCGGGATATCGCCTGGCTGCCATTGACTGTGAATATTGTATCATTCACTGTCATCGTCACTTGGACTACTCTCTTGGCATACTGTGTCTTGAACTGTTTTTTAAAAGGTAAAAAGAATGGGTTAAACAGCAATTAAAATCTGGTTTCTGGGTGGCAATGTCAGTCTGGGCCACAGTAATATCTCAATATCAATCTTTTGATGGCTTGCTGTGAATTTGTTTTTCACATTATCCAGAGGATTAACTCTAATGACGTTGGTGATCCTATGACTTTTCCTCTGTTTCATATTTCACATTTGTGGTTTTGAGTGAAATCGCTCGAGAAATTTTAGAAGGATTGCCAGGAAATATGGTGTCCCTATCAGGATTTTTATTTGAAATCATTATTAATTAATACTATGCTGGCATGCTAAACTATGATGGTGAATATATCATGTTAGGCTGACATTTGCATGTCTGAAAAAGGAAAAGGTAAACAATTTACATACGCTCAATAAACTAGCTGTTTAAAAACTGCAGCTGTTCATCTAGTGCAAATCTTACAACCCTGCCAGCATCTTTCCTCAAAGTATAGATTGTGTTGGAATGAAGAAGAGAAAATGGTTTAGGGCTTCAGCTCACAAGTAAGGCTGTAGGTGTAAGCATAGGCAGCTTAGAATGATTTAATCCCTTTTAGGTATCCAAAACAAAACCATCTGAAAAAAAGAATATTTCTAGAATGTTTCTTTCCGCTTTTCCTAAACAGTTGCACAAGAATTGTCATTGCTAATAGTACTATACAATTAGCTTCCATTGTAATGGGGATCTCTGCTGAAATAGTATTTTATTATATGGAAAAAATAAAGCAACCCAGTGCTGAAGAAGCTCCAAAAGTACGCACAATAAATGAACACTCAGGTTCTGATGAGGACATTCTAAAGGGAGAGAATTAATGGGAAAAAATTAAACATACAGATAACTGGGCAGGATAAGGAAGGAGAGGGTAAGAATGTAGAGGGAGAGTTACCTGTTTAGTGCAAGCCTCCACAAGGTTAGGAGGGAACATGTTTCTGCAAAACAGTATAGTGTTATTAGGATGAACAAATTACTTACAAATGAATGCACCTCATCCAAAACGAAATACAAAAAAATCCTTCATTCAATAAATGTGTCTTTTTATCAACACCTCCATCTGTGTGACTATTATAGATTTAAATGGGGAGATCATAGGAAATCTTGAAAGTTTATGTTTGGTTGTTGAAGTAGTGTGTGTAGGTACCTGATGAGGTCGAGAAATGCATCAGCCGGGCTTATCTGCTCTATCTTCTGCTGCTTGGTAAACTCATCCTTTGATCCTTTTCCAGGGTGAATAATGAGCACCATGACGATCCCAATGAACACAGCAATCACAGTTGTGGTGGTGTAGTAGACTACCGCCCTCATACCCATTTTACCAGATGCACGGCTGTCTAGAGCAGCCATACCTGAAAGGGAAATATATATTTTATTGTATGCCAGTGTTGCACAGTTTATCCTCCATAATGTGTTTAAAATAAGTGTCTTTAGTGTCAATTATCCACTGGTACTTGATCTCTAGCTCATATTATCAGAAGCATGAATAACAGTGAATGAGGAGAGAAGAATGCTGCACAGAATGAGATGTGCTATTGGAGTTTCAATCACTACCTTTAGGTGGAGCACAGTGCAACAGTAGTGCATGTAGCAGCTCCTTGTATATGGATTGATTAGTTGATTAATGAATGAATTCATCAATAGTGTAGATTCAAGCATTTCATTATTTTATATTAATTACATACATCTCCTTCACAATTACACATTTGGTTTAAGTAACTAGAAACTTAAATTACCCAAACACAAAATAAGAAAACAACTATTAAATGCACATGTAATAGTATCAAGAGAGTCTGTGCATGTTCAAATAGAGTGTATAAATCTTAGAATTAAGTAAATAAAAAACCCTGAATATTCCTATCTTTGTTGTTGTTTCTGCATTTGGAAGAAAAACATCCCTATCATCTGTGGTCATGCTGTCCCATGACCTCAGAGCTGCATACATGTATTAATAATGTCTGTCCCTGTGAGTCTACAGTTAGCCTGGGAAAAGGTGCTGTAATTATAGGTGGAATACATCCATCCAGATTATCTGACTAACTATCTATGGGAACAAAGAGTGGTAAGAAACACAAACTGACTATGACCTTTACTGGTAGAGAACACACCTACTGTAAAGCACCCAGGGGATGATCAAATACAGAACATCTGTTTACATATTGTATATTCACATGAACTAAATTACAGAGAAAACTGTGATCATTTGGTTTCAAATTCTTTATTTGATAATAAAACAGTGCTGTATGTCTCTACTTGTCTACTTGTAATGCAAGTTTATTGTGAACACAGACATAGATGTCAGTTGCAGATAAAAAGCCTGACCTCAACTGACTATTTGTGTCTGGGAGAAAAAGATTTAGCAAAGATGTTTGAATTCAGAGTAAAAAAATCACATGTACTACGAGGCATCAAGCCATGGCCAAAGCATAGAATGGACTGTAGCTGAGATACAACATTGAGCAATGTTTTATACAGAAGCAGCATAATATTGAACAGCTGGTGATCAAATTTCAGATAAATACTCTGCTTCCCGTCTATGTCTGGCAACATTTGCATTCCTAAAAGAAAGGTTGGATACTATCAAATTATATCCTACCATCAATTTTATAGGCCTATTGAAAACCACGACTTGATTTAAGGTTGCTTAAGAAGTAGTTTTAACAATGATGGCAGGGAATTGACAAACTACTGTGGAGAAAAAACTCTGCTTTATGCAGTTTTATGCGTGCCAGAAAAAACTTTGATGGAGTCACGGAGCCACTGGGCTAAACCATCATCCACAGCCCTAATAGCATTAAACAGACTTTGTGCGAATAATGGTGGTAAAAGAAATATGGCTATTCTGTGGACTGTATTTTGGAAGCAGACTAGCTGTATGAATAGGCATGGCAGTGGTGTTGTATTTTCAAAGTGTCAGGACCTATTATTATCTTCATTCAGAGCAGTACAAGGCGAAGCAAGATTCGTGTGAATGTTTATGTTCCTTTTATATGTGTCACTGTGTATACTAAAGTGTGTGTGTGCATGTATGTGTGCTAGATTGTGTCCGTGGGTGTACCTACTGCCCCTGCTTTGGCCCTCTCTGTTCCTCTTGTTTCAACATGCCTAGGATTTGGGCTTTCATCCAAATCTTTTTTATCCTCTTTGTCCCCTCTTCATCCTTCCCTCCCTTCATTCTCTTCTCCGAAATTCTTCACCTCCTCTCCCCACCACCCCTCCATCACCACCTCTCGTTTCAGGGCACCCCCAGCCCCCCACCTTCCTTGCTCTTCCTCCACTCCAACCCCCACATCTTCCCTACTCCGTCTCTTTTTTCTTGCACGCTGATCTTATTGCTGCAATCCTCTTTCATTGCCACCCTTTTCCCCCTCACCATCCCCCTTTTTTCTGCTGTCCTCCTATTCCTTTTCTGACGGCCCTGGGAAAACTTGTTGACTTTGTCAGCCCCACACGCACACAATGATCCCCGACCTGTTGTCCAGGCAACAAAGGACACAGCCCCACCAATTCCATCCGCTGAAAAGAGAGCAAGGAGAATGACTTTCTTTCACATATGGGGAATGTTCATCAAATACAAAAGTAGGCCTACTTCAGGGGGGGAGAGTTGAAGCTCAGGACATGAACTGCAAGAGGTCTGTCCGGAGGGCAATTAACATCCACTATTGCTGGGCAGAAATGAGATTTGCAGTTCTAGCAAGACTTTATCTGAAGTCTTGCTCGAAAAATATCATTACAACATGAGTTTAATAGTTGATCGATAATTGATTAAACAGTTAACTGCCAGCTATTTTTACAATCAATTTATTACTTTAGTCACTTTATTCACTTTTCAAGCCAAAACTCCTCAGCTCTTCAATAGTTACAATATAACAGCGACACATAGATTCAACCTATGGTCATCTTGGTAAAATCAATTTTATTATAACTAAATGAACTTGAATGTGCAGCATGTACGTTTGTATAATGCTACAAATGAAACATGGATGCAACCTGCAATAAGACATTAGCAATAAAACACAGCAACAAATTCTTTCTTGATACAGAAACCACTGAATTTCTGATCCTTAAATATTCTCCAAATCCATTTCCTTTTAATGTGCCAGATGTTAAGTGAAGTCATATCTCCAGTAGGGACAGACATGCAGTAGATGTTGTGTGTACAGAATAGACCAAAATAGCAAAATTACAATATGGAAAATCACTATGTAATGTTAGTGTTTGTCTTCATCATTAGTGTAGTCTATTATGAATCAACAGTGTTGGAAATGATGAGCTAACTTTGCTCATATAAAACAACATATATGCTCATGAGATGAAAGAAATTTTAGCACTGAAATTTTAGCAATGTTTCATTTTGTTAGCTATATGATCCCAGAAAAAACATGTCATTAAAAACCAAATCCAAGTGGACAGCTGCTAACCTTTTCATTTGCTTAATTTTAAGATATAGTTAAAACTGGTCAAACTATTAACATACACAGAGGTAGGCTACTGTACAGTAGAGTTTTATTATACATATACTTCACTTGAATGTTTCCATTTGTGTGAAACTTTTGTACTCTACTCGATTTAATGAGATGGTGTTTTTACACTGCCAGATTTACCTATTATACTTGATAAGAGACATTGACATGTTTTAGTGAAGTTTTATATTTAATATACAACAAGATACATCAATGATTACAACTAAATTAAATAATGAGTGCTCCCTGGACCTCCAATAAAAAACTATTTAGTTACACTTAAAAAAAGAAAGAGATGCACATACATTTGACATATTATATGTAAAATATGGAATCCATGAGTGAACTTTATTGGATAATTTCTTCATTATTTTAATACTATTGCTGTTACTATTACACTTAGCAAACCAAACATCTGTTCAGCTATTTAATGTAATACCCTCCTTCATCCTCCTCTCCATTTTTCTCCTTTCTTTACTCCTAGTCTTCCCCTTGGCTCCTTGCCCTTCAAACTTCCCCTCCAGCATACTCCTCTGTAATAATCTTCTTTTCCTCTTTTTATTGCCCATATCCCCTCGCCCTGTGTCCAGCCTCTTCTGAGCTCTATAAATACTTTATGGTGGACTCTCAGCTATCACAACGAAAAAACCTGAAATAAATATGGATTTTGTGGCAAACATAAGTTGTGTTTGAAGTGATCATGGTGAGGACCGTGGCAGTATCCTTAAATATTATACTGTGTGAACAAGTGGGTATGCAGAGAATACAAAACATCCAATTTGATCTTATCTGCATTCTGAAATAACATTTTAGAATCCAGGGGGTCGAGTTTTTTGGATTTAACGGCTTGTTCGGCATTCACTATGGTTGAACGTTCTGTCTATTTGCTGTTATTCATTGATCTAGTTAGCAGCCTGCTACCTTTCTGGCTGATGCCAATAAAATCTTTTCAAAACTGTGCCATCGTACACAAAGTCACATAAATATAAGGTATGTTATTGTTGAGCAGTGATCAAGTGTAGACTTTCTAAATGAATTTTGACTTACAACCTTATCAGTATGCAATGAAACATAAACACATAGAAATGTGACAGTCACTGTGACAAATGACCTAAACTCAAGCAAGTTTAAAGTTCAATGGAGGGTGAAAAAAAACAAAATAAGCTACCGTTGTAAAGTATGTTATTTTCAGAAATGTAGTAATCTTTTTTTGTATAATGATAGCTGAAAACATTAGAGACCAAATTTGAATACGGAAAAACACACACGATACACAAGCTGTGTGCCTGATGACTACAGAACAGCACTCTTTGTTGGTTTCCACATGTTGTAGCTGCGTCATGTGACAATGTTACGCCCTGCTGCAACACAAAGCAGGTTATTATCGTACATTATCGGTCCGTGCCATCCCTCCAGGAGACTGGCCCCTCGCTCTGTCAATCACTGCTCTGTGACTGGACATTTGGCCACATTATGTCCATCCTACATTAGTCACTCACTACTGCGGATCAGTGTTTTTGGAAACTCTCATGTGTCATAAGTCTACCTATACTTACGTATACTTATACTTCCAAAACAAGTATTGGTTCTGCTCAATAAAAAGCCACTGGCCATTGCCTCTGGAAGAAAGCATCACTGTATATCTGAATGGATTTAATAACCATATCGCCAGTGACGAATGGACTCACTACATCCCTGGATTAGGAGTGAAAACATCAGTGTCATGTGTGTATGTTTTTCTGGCACACAGGCCTAAATACCACAACGTAATCTAGTCCACTAACTCTGAATTGCTTATTCAATAAAGACATCGTTGGTTATGTTGTATCGAGATCAAGGCCATTACAACATGGGTCAAGCATGTGACTGCTGAGACTGGTCCGTCCAGAAAATATCTCTCTCTCTCTCTCTCTCTCTCTCTCTCTCTCTCTCTCTCTCTCTCTCTCTCTCTCTCTCTCTCTCTCTCTCTCTCTCTCTCTCTCTCTCTCTCTCTCTCTCTCTCTCTCTCTCTCTCTCTCTCTCTCTCTCTTTCTGTCGTTCTCGCTCTTTCGTGAGGTCATCCTAGCTCCGTCCACCACAGGACCCAAAACCAACAAACAGCATCGGCTGAAAAAACACTGCCACTCAGAGGGCACATGGTGGTCAGTGGAGCCACAAAACAACATACAACACTGTTACTGCTATGAGCATTGTAGACAGAAAACATGTATTAACTGAAAAACGTGAGAAAAACATGTACATACTGTATATATATATATATACACAGAGACAGACGGTGATCAAACCTTTTTGATGTGTGCAAACTAATTCTGTGCTGTACTTTCACTTCAGACTAAACACAGTATTTGAAGATACAGCAGCAGTTATTTCAACCAAATCCTAAAGTTTGGGGAGGGTTGTGATATCAGGGGATAGGTACAGTCGTGTTGTGTAATGACTAAGTTGTTTGATGCAAATTTAGATGAAAACATCACACAGACTAGAATTGCAAATGTCTAAGCTGTGCAGGCTTATTTTAGGAATCTGAGGCACGTTTAAACTAAAAATAGCTGATGAACGCTTTAGTCACTGTAATATTGTCACAATCATGTGGGAGGATTATGCATAAACCTCAGGTGTGTACAAAATTGTCAAATAGTAAATTATTTAATTTAATTCATATATCTGGTGTTAGTGACAGAAAAAGTTAAGACACAGTAAAAACCTGTATATGCCTCATTTGTAAAATACCAATATCTTGCAGTCTGACTGTTCAAATGTATCATATGAAAAATAATAAAATAATAGGAGGTGAATGAACTAAATTAATGAATGCTAGGCTGTACATTTTGCTGCCATGATACAAAAATGTGTTGATGCTCATACCTGTGATGAGACTGGAAATCAGCAGGGGCAGCACCAGCATCTGAAGCATTCTCATCAGCAGCTCTCCGGGAAAAGAGAAGAACTTCACTTCGCGATAAGACATTTTGTAAGGTCGCAAGGCAAATCCCAGGATTATACCTGATGCAAAGATCAGACATGGAAGAAAATTCAAAATTTGATTTAAAAAAATACATTTTTTGATGTCAACAAGAACAGGCGTTAAAAGAGTCCCAGATTTGATGTGTATAGTTGAATAAAATGAGTATCAAAACCATAGTAATACTGATTTGTTTCAGGGTCCAAAAATAACACCTGAAAGTTGAAACACGTTTTAATTACTTGTTTTCAGTTATTTAAAACACAGTGAACTCATTGGCAATGGGACAATACTGTTAAAGGTGAAAGTATTTGAATATGGGATCATTTCTGAGAATAAAACCTGCTGGCATTTTGGCAGGAGGGGAGGATACATATTAACCATTTCCTTTGAAACACCAGTTGCAAAGATTGTGCAACTGCCACTATCCTGCATTCATTTATCCATTTTTGAAACCTGATTTTCTCCACTGCAGCACTCATTCAACAAGAGGCCCAGGTGGCTGACCCGACAACCTGAAGTAAAGTATATCCTGAGTTTAACAATCAATCAACTGAGTCTGTCATGGCACTGTGTAATTCTACCAGGGCTGCAGATGTGCTGGCAGTGGGTGGGCCTGGTTCACTTCCTACTGCGTAAGATTCACAGGTTAATGGCAAGGGTCAGCTGCAGGGTCAAATAAAGGCCAGTCTGGTAAGTCCATCTGACCTTCCTCTATTCTCTCATCCGGTGAGTTTGTTTCTATTCTTTTCCTTCTTCCGCTCTGCCAGAGGAGAGTTGGTCACACCAGATTGATGGATTGTTTCGTCAATGTGAATCTGGAACCTTCTTCTTTACAAATTTGAACAGAGGAGGGGTAAAGGGGTGATAGATGGAGAGGAAAGGCGAGGAGGTCATATAATGTCACATTTTAAATCAACTAAATCCTGAAAGATGAAAAGATTCCACAATCTGAAACTGAGTCAATTAAACATAAAAAAAACACATTTCCACTCACCAATAATGACAGCAGCAACGGTAAATATCACAAAGGCATTTCTTATGAAGAATGCTTTCACATCACTCTTTGTGATGTTTTCCACTCTTTTCTTGGCCAGTAGCGACCGGGACTGGATGCCAGCCCGGATCTGGTGGAGACCACTCCGGGTCCTCTGAGGGTTCTCCCCATTGCTCTGAGTCATGGCTGCCGCAGAAATCTTCAGATCTGTTATAAACACCTAGAAACTTGAACTGCACTGATCTGAACACCGGAAAGGTGATTCACTTGTTACCTGTCGCTCTCCCCTCTGTCTGTTACACCTGTTCTCCTTTGGTTTGAGGTTTAACAGTTACCTGATTTGAGGAAAGGTCATATTGAAAGCATTAGTAAAATGTGTTGCTAAACAGTCTGTCACACTTCAGTCCAGAAATGGGTCAGATATCAAATTTGTTATTTTAGCAATTTTGTAGAGTACGTAGTGCACTACTGTTCTACACTGTATAGTCACTCATAACCTCCCACCACATATCCTGTGCACACAAACTGGTATTAAAAGGGATACAAAATCATCAAAAGACATGTGCTCTTTCATATGTAGAAAATGTAATGTCAGTGGAACATTGCAAACTCCCAAAAATGCAATATAAAACCAAGAAAATACTCAAAATTCATTTCTGAGTGAAGAACACATACGTTGCACCCATATCTATGAAAGCATGAATGATTTCCTCATACGTAAACATGAGAAACTACAACACACGTGTAGAGTTTGGGTCTATGCTGATACTGATTTATAGGTTGAGTTGTTCACATACAGACACACAAAAATACAGTTACTGATCAAATTGTAAAATGCATTTGTAGACATATTCAATGGTAAAATGCTAAAAAAAAAAAATAATAATTTAAAAAAGAAGTTCCTGTACCTTAGGCTTGAGCAACTTCCTCTGTAATTTCTCAGTTGTTCAGGGGAATAATTCTTGTTTAAAGCTCGGTCAGTGTGAGAGGGACAGAGTAGCTCTTTGGCTTTGAGCTGGTTGGTTTGAGCAACCAGAAATGAAGAGAGCGACAGGAGAAAGAGGAGAGGGGGAGGAGAGAGGAAAGGAAAGGAGGGAGCAAAGGCGGGGATGAGGGAATAAAAGACCCAGTGAGAGAATGGAGGCGGCGCTATAGTAAAAGAAAAACTAGTGTTAGGCACTCACAGTGTTGGCTTGTGAGGAGGCGAGGCGTGGACTAAAAAAAGGAAAAAGTAAGGTAGAGGAGTAGGGGGCTGCTTTTCAGACAGAGGGGAGCTTGAGGAATAATGAACTTTCCAAGCAGGAAAAAGAGAAAGGACCTTCTTGTTTTCTTCTGTCCCTCTCAGCCTTCCTTTCAAATGGTTTTTCACGCTTGATAAGTTCAGCCTGATTGGAGATTCCTGTGGAGTGTGAGTCAACAGAGAAATAAAAGTCATCCATCCATCAAAGAAATATGGCAGTGGATGAGATTCAGAGCTGTATCCATCAATCAGTCTCTGTTAGGCTTCTTTTGCTGAATTTTAGTAGATGATTACACATTTAAGCTACACAAAGTCCACTTGGTCATCTTTTTTTCATGAAACACTGTGGAGTCTTCAGGTTGTTAAGCTAAACAGAGTGAGTAAATATTTACCCATTGCCAGTTGTGCAACTGGTGCTCTACACACTTTTGGCTATAAAGAAAAAAAAACTGTGCAAACACTGACACATGTTTCAAGTTTGAAGGGGTTTGGCATTTAATGAGCTGACTTCTGTTGCTACTTTAACAGTTAGTTACACGATAAAGACATAACGACTACCTAGTCAGTGGTTTAAAGTCAAAACATTTCCAGGGAGGATTATACAAACACAAGCAGGCTGATGACCAGGAGGTATTCTGGCAGCAAAATGCAGGAATTCACAGTTTGGCATGTGCGGTGTGATTAACGCTGAGGGTGAGCGTGGAGGTGTGTGTTAATGTGGGTGAATGCGTCTGGAAAATAAGTGGGTTAGAGAGTTAAGTGAGAGCGGCAGGGTTGAAGGCATCCTTTCTGACTCATTCCAGGGGAATCCATGTTTGGCAGAGTTGTTTGCTGTGAAATGTTTCAGCAGTCGGTCCACACATACACACACACACACACACACACACACACACACACACACACACACACACACACACACACACACACACACACACACACACACACACACACACACACAGAGAAAGTGAGAGAGACACCTCAGAGGAGAGGACATTACATTAACTTTGCATTGAGATTTATATAACCATAACCATGTGTTGTGGATTGTTGGATTGTTTGAGTGATGTTGATTTACTTAACTTGTACTGCCTGAGTCTGTATGTTTCCTTGCTGTATGTTGACTGTTTTTGTGAGAAGGTGACATTCAATTTCCCCTCCAAGGGATTAATAAAGTACTTCTTATCTTATCTTATCTTCTTACCACCACATGCCTGAATTTAACCCTTACTCTAACCTTAACATAACCCTAAACTTGGCAACTTACCTTCACCACCTTAAACCAGGTCTTCGCCCCTAAAATTAATGATTTACATAAAAGTGACTTTTTGTCCCCACAACATCACTTTGTAAACAGATTTATGTCCAATGTCAATAATACCTACTTTATATGACCTTGGTGTAATCATATAACACCAGACTCTGGCATGTTCCCTCTAAAAAGCAGAAGAATGTTTTTTTTTAAATAATAGAGATTTTATTGAGGGTTTTGAACATATTGGCATACAGTTTAAAGGGACAGTTCAGTCAAGGTCATTTTTACATATCATACAACAAAATTACAAGAGCAAAACACTTTTACCAAGAACAAAAACATTTACATTTTAGAAAACAAGTTTACAAGTGGTGAAACACTTTTACGAGTCCCGAAACATCTTCTCTCGAGGCTTTCACAACTCGTTTCTTACTGACTCTACAGCATTACCTGGTGGCGTAATTTATACAACACTCATGAATGAACCAATTGCAATGCAAATTAAGCCATCCAAAACGTAAATTTGTCTCAAGCTTTGTAAAAGTATTTCACACTTTGTAATGTTGTTATGCACTTCCTGGCCACTGTACAGTTGAATATTTTCCCCTATACCGAGTATTTTAAGTATACGTCCAGATAGTTTGAATTTACTGAGCTTAGGAGGTTGGTGCTGCAGCTTATTTCATGACATTGGGACAGCTATAAACAGTTTCTTCCCTTTTTGAAGTGATAAACTGTTGGTAGCAATGCTAAATGGTATATCTAAACAAAAACATTTATAAAGTAAGTGTGTCAGTCCAGTTTGAAAAATGAATGTCAGGTTTGGCTTTAGGACCCAAATGCAGACCACGAGAGGCAAAAAGTTAGTTGCAAACCACAGAATTATTGTGGGGGAAAAGGTGAGTGGCTTGGTGGCTTCAGTCTTGCAGAGGATGGGGTATGGCTGGCTAGAGGCTTAGATGTTACTGAGGAAATCCAAGAAGGTCGAGCTGGCTAACAGGCGTTGACATGCAGGTTAACAGACGGTAGGCAAACTGGCAACAGAGAGAAAACAGTCTTAAAGGCTGGCAGGCAACAGACAGTTTCTGGCACAAGCATGACACCATTTCAGGGAAGACAGCGTAGCGCAACAAACCCAGAATGGCACACAATCCAGCAGCAACTGGCTGACAGAGTGGAGTATATATGGGCTGGAGGTAATTGCAGAATGAGCCAGAGCTGTGCAGGATCTGATGATTGGGGATTGGATAGAGGAGATAGCCATCAGAGAGGGAGAGAGAGAGAGAGAGAGAGAGAGAGAGAGAGAGAGAGAGAGAGAGAGAGAGAGAGAGAGAGAGAGAGAGAGAGAGAGAGAGAGAGAGAGAGAGAGAGAGAGAGAGAGAGAGAGAGAGAGAGACAATCATCATGGAGGCGGGACTGTGACATAATGTTTCAAATTAATCTTTGGCCACTTTGATTGCTACAAACCAAATAACTGCAACCAATTTGTCCAAGGCAAATATTCAGATGGAGCAAGTTTAGAGGAAAAATAAGTTTAATTATTATTTTTGTCCCTTTAAATCATGAAACTACATGGCCAAAACTACTGGCCTCATAACTTTCTTGTGTCTTACAAATTCAATCTTAATGGTATTTATAATTCCACTTGACTTGTCAGTGTCATAGCTTTATTAAATTATACTGTTGTAGCTGTCTAGTACAGATATAAATGGTAAATGGAAGATAAGACAACTGACCAGCGAAAGGACATTTGATCAAAGAAATACCCTAAATAAAGTGAAGATAAAAGGGATTTTTCCAAAGTGATATTTGGTCTAAAAAATGGGGTACTGGATCATATGCTAAATTTACACAAGCACTGTGAGTCTGAACAAACATGTATAAACACTCAGAAGATCAAGATGTTTGCAAGCAGCCTATAAGCCTGCAACTTTTGTGATGTAATAATTATTTATAATTTCATGGAAGAGCAATAAGAAGCACTGAGTTGTTGGTGAAATCATTGTTCCTCTGAGAGGCTTTAGATAACCATCATTAGGGTTGAACAAACGGGCAATTAAGAGGCTGAATTGCAGGGAAAAGAATCTGTACTGTGTTATGATCTTCCTTTGTCATCCCCCGGGCCTCAGAAACACTGAACAGCTCCTCTCAACACTTCAGCCTGAGGTTGTGACTGGCTTTGTCTGAGTCACTGGCTCATTAGTGCGCACATCGGCTATCATTACCGGTGGCTGTCTTGTCAGGGCTGCAAATCGGACTACTAATCCTCACTACTGCTATGACATTTTTATTTAGACAAAGAGACACTGATTAAATGAGGCTGGAAATCCACAGTCCTTCCCTAAGACTCTTTCCATTACATTGGACTCCAGTCATTATTATATGTTTAAAATGCTTTATTAGCAAACATAGTGCTGAAGTTGAAGAACACATATTTAAACATGCTGCTTCAAAAAAACGTATCATCATCGAATTTGTCTATAATTTGATTATAGGTCCGATCATCCATTACTGTCAAGACTGGTGCTTAGATCCCCCCTCCTCAAGTATCCTTGAGCAAGACACTGAAGCTAAGTAAGTGAGAGGTACTGTTAGGCACTTCATCCTACAAATGAGTGGAAAGTGCTTAAGTGTAGTCCATTTATGAAAATAAATAAACTTTTTACTTCCTAAATGTCTTTTATTTAGCTGGAATTCCATGCAGATTTCCTCTGCTGCTGCTCATTGAATTGACACTTGATGCTGCCTATGTTCAAGTGAATATTCTAGCCTCAGTATTTCAAACAAAAGTCTTGTTGCTACGATTAAAACTGAAAAATTATTTGCGAATCTATTTTCATTTATGATTTCTTCAGTAAGTAACAGGAAGATGTTTCTTGCACAAACATTTAAACCAAGGAGGCATTTCTTTTCCCTCAAAGCAATCTAAATCACATGAAAGTAGTTAATTACCTTCACTAATTTTTTCTATCTTTAACCTGTTTAGTCAGGAGAGGACACTGGTCTTTGTGAGTGTGTCTGAAATATCTAATGTGAAAATGTCAGTGTTTTACCACGAGTCTCTGATCATTCTTTTACAATTCCTATAATAAAACAGATTTTCCTATTTCTAATAAACACAGACCATTTCCAGGAAAAATATTGCAAGGATTGAACATTGTGTATCTGCCCCCAATCTCACAGGCCAATACCCAGCCTTTTCCATCATTAAACCTCAGCTCATCTGGAAAGCTTTAAATCAGGACCCATTCTTCACCCTCACCGCAGCGACCCATATGGCATCCGTCACACAGCTATCCCAACAAGCAACAACAGACAACAGACTCCTTTGTCTTCGGCAGACAAAGTAAAGGGATTGGCTGATGGGGTTGGCTGAGGAGCAGAATTTGTAAAACTGAAGAAAGGAAAAAAAGGTAAATCAGGGATCCTGCCGTAAATCTTACAGAAACAACAGAGAAACAGGTGAATGTGACACATTGCCATGGATGCTGGGTGGAAAATGTGTTGCCTTAGTTGTGTGTTTGTGTGTACTTGTATTAAACACATTGAGGGGACTAATATCAATATCAATAACACGTTATTGGGACTTATTTCACATTTGGGGAAAAAAGTCTGGTCCCCACAAGGAGGTTATAACTTTGTTTTTGGTTAAGATTAGGGGTTGGATTGGAGTTAAGCATGTTGTGGTTATGGGTAAACCATTGCAATATCCTCCCAATTTATTTATCCATTGATCCCATTAACCATCACAAAATGGATAAGTCACAGAAATGAAATGACACAATTTTTTATTTTTTTTATTTTACAAAATCAGTTTTACTTAAAGTTTCTCACACGTTTTACTACATTATCTTTTCTCACTGTTCCTGCCATCAAAAAACTCCTTGCATGAGGATCGGTGGGTTTAGGTCACTGCTGTGGTTCTCTTGAATACTTGGCAGAGTAATCTGGTCTCAGCTCTGTTAAACAGATTACAGGAGGAATGTGGAACAAAATGGCTTTATGTTTTTCCTTTCTGATGTAAGAATGTGTTAATTAATTGTTGACCATTGGAGCCATGTGTCTTTAATGGTATCACACGTTCTACTGGGATTTAATGTAAAAGGATCAAAGAAGAGAGTCAGAAAAGATATTAAAGACAGAAAGACATTAAAGTATAGAAACTGGGCTTCATGATTTATTTTAGCCTCCCAAAAAGGGGATGCAGTGGTTGCTTGCTGTTGCCATCCCTCATCAAATTACATAAACATTTAGCGAGATGGGGTTTAGGCAGTTTTCTGTTTAGACAGTGAAGGAAATGAGTCAATTTGATCACTTCATTTTAGCTGCTACTGTGTAACTACAGTACATGATGTCATCAGCAACCTACAGGTTTACTTTAAAAGGCCTGGGCAAACTCTCATACACACACACAAACACACACATATGGTAAACACAAACACACACAAGCCATGCCCTCGATCTCAGCACCACTGACTGTGTGTAACTCTAGCTGGCCCATGTTGTTCTACCAGGCCAGTCGTTGTAGATGGGAGTGGTCCAGTCTCAGGGGGGTGATGTATCCAGGACAGGTTATAAGATCTGTAGTCTACAGTGGCCCTCTGGGGACAAACAGAACTGTGGCCACATTGTTTGCCGGCATCATTGTGCACATGGGTTTCCCATGGATCAAATGATACAGACTTCAAACCCAGGGATCTCAGCGCACTCGTAACTGTTGTTCAATGAGTACGATGGGAGACGATGGCTTTTCAAACACCATTTCTCACTGATCTGAATGAGGCCACCCTGGACGGGGTCCCGGTGGCTCGTTGTCTGGACGTGGAGAGGGAGGGGAGCGATGGTGCCAGCAGGTGTGGGGATGGCGGGGGCGTAGCAGAGCAGATGCTAAAAACATGGGTAAGAGGATGAGAGCTGAACTCTAAGGAGAACCAGAGAGAGAGAGAGTGAGTGGGCAGAGAAAGAGAGCGAGTAACGGAAGAGACAGAGGAAGTCTAGACACTTTGTAACTGTAGCAGACTGGGCTCTGAAGCAGTTTACCACACAGGAAAACAAACTTCCCCAGCTCACTGACATTGAATCCCTTCTGATGTGTGAGAAAAGAGCAAAAGAGACACAAAGAAATAGTTGAAATACATAATGTGTTTTCATGGACATTTGAACATTTGGTAGACTGTGCACACATTTTTAAGTGTGCCAGTCTCTACACTTTTTCTTGAAATTATAAAACTAGATTGGCTGCCAACTGAGTGGCCTGTGAGGTGTGATGTTATTTACCTTAAATGAGTGTCACCTGTGTCTTTGCTTCATGGATGACATTGGTACTGCACTATTTTAATACTGATGAAAGTGAAATGGTTGAACATTGTCCTCATGTGTTCTTTGAAATTTAAAATTAACAACTTAATAGTATGCTTGGAGATTAATTCAGGGGAAAACTTGTTTTTCTTATGTTTCAGCACATTTAGCCTTTTTCACGAGCATAGCAGTAAAAATAAAGATTGTATTAGTGTTATGACTGTGCAGATTCTCCTCCTCAATTTGATGTCCACTCCCTGTAACAAGAGTAGATGTGAATTTCCTTTCAAATCTTCTCTGATCTCATCTGTATTAATACATGATCCTATTTACCTTCTATCTCATGTGCAACAATTTGACAAAGTTGCAATATCTGCAATAAAACACTTTCTTACCATTTAATTGATTAGAATGAGAAAAAACAAGATAATAAAGTTGTGATCACAAGAAAAGAGGGGCAAAATAAATAATAATAAAGAGGAAATGATAGATCCAGATTTTGAAATGAGTGTCCCCCAGATGCTGATTGATTTTGAACTTTTGCTTCGCCACAACACTTAGTGACCAAACTAACATAGTTCAACATGTAATCTAATTAAATCCTAAACTCTAATAATCTAATATCTGTCATCACAGGAGAATATGATAACTGAGTTACAAGATAAAATAGAGCCTTGTGTGCATGGCCATAGCCACGATTTTAGAAATGCTGAGGTCATAAATTCCCAACCCAACCCCCACACCACATTAAATCAAGCAGCTCCTTCAATAAAATTCCTCTGAAAGTTGCTTTAAGTCTCAACACAACTCACAAAATTCTGAATAAAAAAATAATAAAATCCACCTTTTGTCTCCTTTCTGTTCCCCCTATAATTAACACCACATTGCATTTCACAATGAGTTATTACAAAATTATAGACCCATAAAATAAAGTATGACACACCTAAATTAAAGTGAGTCATCATTACATTATTAGTCAGACCTGTGCTTTGACAAGTCTAAATGTGTGCTTTAATTCCTTCTTCAAAATAATTTGTAGACATGACAAAAACAACAAAAGAATCAAACAAACATAATTGCAGCACAACATAAAAAAAAAAACCTCAAACAAACAACCATGTATTACTAAAAGGACTGTAACTAAACCTAAAATGTATGCAGTAAAGTGTACTTCAGATAGCTCAAGGTTTTGGCACATGGTTTAGGGTTTCCAAGTTATCTGTGCCCTCTGGTGCTAAGCGGAGTGACCAGAAACCTGTCCGAGTCTTCGTAAAATGTGTTTGAGGATGCATTCACTCCTCAAAGAATAAAATATGATACCCTCTTTTCATCTCATCTGTTAATAAAGGATTAAAGTGATAAATGACAGTACAATTAACAAGAGAAGACAATAGCATGAAGGAGAGATGGCTAGTATCTCATCTTATCATAGGTTGGTTTCAGTCTCAACATCTCTGGGTCTGAACTGTCTAACAGATGTGTAACTGGCAAGTTCTTTGACTTTTTGTGCATTTAAGTATTGTTTATTTCTGATGGATGACATGCCTTGATAGAGGTTATTGTCTATTAAAACATGTTTTTTCCCCTGCTAAAGTTTTTTTTTTTTTTTTTGGGGGGGGGGGGGGGGGGATTTTTCAAAGTTTTGAATTGAGGGTCTATGATAGAAGATGTTTTTTGATGTACATATTGTAAAGCCTCTTGAGACAACTTTATGATTTATCACCACATAAAGTTAGCTAAATAAATAAAACTCACTTGACTTAAGAATAGATTGATTTGTCTGTAACCTGGTCCTGAAAGAAATTATATATCTTTTCAGCTACTGTAATGATAAATAAAAAATAAACCTGAAACTTAAAAGTCTTCCATAAATGCAGGTATATGCAGGTATTCTATCTGGTTATCTCACAAATTTACCTCCTCCTGTTGAACTGTGTAATAACGTTTAAGGACATATTCATTAACTCCATCTAGTGGTGACAACTGTATAATATAAAATAAACTGTAGGAGTACAAATAAAGACCCAATCCAGTTGTAATGCAGAGTAATCATCT
The DNA here is from genome assembly GCF_963691925.1 of Scomber scombrus. Lineage (NCBI taxonomy): Eukaryota > Metazoa > Chordata > Actinopteri > Scombriformes > Scombridae > Scomber > Scomber scombrus. Next base: position 17,976,832 of record NC_084973.1, read on the forward strand.
AAAAAAACAGGATCAGTCTATATTCTGCAATAAACGAGGGACTGATTCCACTCTCACAGCCTTATCAATGAGAATACTGACGAAACAAAATGGCCTGAATGGCCATATGGCTTGTTACACTAATCCGAGAGAGAGAGAGAAAGGGTCATGGTGAGAATGTAGGCTGACAGGTGGCCTCACTAAGCAGTGCTGGTCAGTGCTGGTCGGTTTTATCTGCACTGTAACTGTATGGATCAGTGCAATTAGCCGATCACAGCAGAAACAAGACGGAGAAAGAGAAACAGAGAGGCTGTAAATGGTACAACTCAGCCAGCAGGAATGAACTACTTCTCTACACTGAGCTTAATGACATGAACATTTTTTGTTACTTGTTTTTATATAAACTTTAAACACATTTTAAACCAGATGGAGTATGTGGACGATTTTCTAGAGGATTGGCCAGAATCTCTGGACATTTTTGGGTCAATTTGGTTGGATGCGCTTGGTGTGTCCACAGCAGTTGAAGACTGGTCTATTTGTCTGAATCTTGTGGAACATTTGTGTCTGGACCTGCTGGGCCAGTTGGACTTTTTACTGGAACACAGAGGTGTGTGCTTCAATGTACTGGGCCCGCTGTCTTCTGACGACCCATATGTGTGGATGTTTCACCACATCTAAAATGGATTAAAGATGTGTTTCGTCCTTGGTTGTCTTTTCCTGCATTTCTCCCAAACATTTTCAACCTCACCAGCAGGAGAGCATTTCGGTTCAGAGGGAAAACCAACACTTTCTACCACAACTAATACATTTTAAGAGTGCAAAGTGGCCACCTTATTTCTAAGACACAGTGGATATTTAAGAGTGACAGAAAAGGGGACAGCACTGTCAGACCATTCCTTTTGGTTAATTTTAAGGAAATTTAAGCTTAAAGAGCTTGCCTCCACAACTTCACATCTATACATTAATTTCATGAATTATTCATATGAATGGACTTGATTGTTGTAGCTTGTTAATAATCCAAAATAAATATATTGTCCTGCCGTTGTGATGCAATGTATCATGCTTACTTACTTCATTTGAAGTTAAGGGCTTATTGTAAACTATAACTTCTCCAGAGAGAGTGCTGTTGCAGGCAGCACGTATAAACTGACTATTCTGGGTCAATGTGTAACACTAAATGAATGTGAAGAGTTGTTGATAAACCCTGTACAGGATCAGACATTTTTATTGGATAAAAAGTGTGTCGGAACATGATTGGATTTTTATTGGTTTCAGAGAGCTGAATGTGAACACAATGCCAAAGCAGAGAGTCATCAAGACAGCACACTTCTGCTATGTGCAGCGAGTCAAGATTCATAATTTTTTTGCAAGTTTGCATCTGCAGGCAACTGATGTATTTTATGTATGCTAATGTGTGTGTGAATCTGTTTTGAGATGATAAAACATAATAATATACACCTGAAAACCTGCAGAATTGTGTCTTTTATGTTGTAAATGTTTAAATCAAATTTTTTCAAATACTTGTCATACTCATCATTATAACTGAAGTCAGTTTGATAAAATATATGCTGATGTAAAGTGACACTTTTTCAGTCTAACAAAATATTTATCTTCATCTTATCCATTGCTATTATTTTTTTTAAAACACATAAGTCTTACTGAAAGACTGGTGAAAACATTGGAACAGATGGTGTCAAGTCAATCAATGTCAGTTATAGCCCAAAATTACATATTATTTTTCTTAGAGGACATTACAATCAATCAGTCCTTTAAAGTAGTTGTAGTAAAGTTGTACGTAACAATTGTTTATTTGAGGATTTTCAGTCTGGATTTAGAGCATACCATAGCACAGACAGCACTGCTGAAAGTTACAAACGACCTCCTAATTGCATTGGTCAAAGGAACTCTCTGTACTTGCCTTGTTAGATGTTTGTCCTGCATTTGACACCATGGACCATCACATCCTATTACAGAGACTGGACCATTTAATTGGCATTAAAGGAACTGCATCAAGCTGGTTTCAACTCTATTTATCAGATTTGATTTCAGTTACATATTAACAATGAATCCTCCATGCACACAAAGGTTAGACATGGAGTCCCCCAAGGATCAGTGCTTGGACCAATACTATTCACCTTATACATGCTTCCTGTACTGTAGGTAATATTATTTAGAAAGACTCCACAAAGTTTAATTGGTATGCAGATAATACCCAATTATATTCATAAATGAAGCCAGATGAAACAAATCAGTTAGCTAAGCTCCAAGCATGCCTTAAAGCAATGGTTCGGCTTAATTTCGACCTAGGGTCATATGCACCATGAGGTCTATCTAATCACCGCCTCAGCCCTTTTCTTTCATTTGGTCGCAAAATAGTGGAGTTAGAGGCATCAGCCGAATGGCTTAGTATAGGCGCTAACGGACCCACCAGTGTATCTCGTAAATTATTCCACTAAAAATGCCTGGATTGTTATCAAACTTCTACAGTAGTACAAATAGGGTCTTTACTCATAAATCGATGCATTGGAAAGTTTGTAAGTACACCAGGAATTTATTAAAATAAACACTTTGATGTTTATTTGCCCACTTTGAGGGCCAGTTGTTCCGTACCGTGCTGAAGCACGAATCTCCCCCCTCCCCTGTCCCCCGCTGGCCCGCACTCACATTACCTCAAACCCAAGTGTACTCAAGCACAGCTGCCTCCGACACATTGCGCAAAAACACTCTCATACTCTCATAAAACATGCACAGGTGTGTGTTCGCGATGGACATAAATAGAGTTATTTTGCCTTAATAATGATAAAATAATACACAAAAAATGGTCGGATTGGGAACCCATATATGCATAATGTCTCCACGTTGCATTTAGTGTTGCTTGAAATGACCAGGGCTCAGCTAGTGTTGCCCTTCAGGGATTCCCAGGGATTCCCTGGAAAATTGGCTTCTTATTTAAAATGTCTTATTTTCGGGAAAAATATTAATCCCTAGTGCGCATGCGTGACCAAGTGTACCGTGCTCGAGCACACCTCTTCCAACCGTACCGTGCCAAGGAAGTGTACCATACTCAAGCACGGTACACTTGCACTCACACTAGCCAAATAATCCAGACTTTAGGAGGCAAACGTGCTTGGGCATGGTACGATTGCCTAGTGTGAGTGCGCCCTTAGAAGCAAGTGCTCTCTTCTTTCTTGCTGCTAGCAAAACCGGTTCAGACTGGCAGGCAGAACAGCGACAGTGCGCCCTCTACAGGTTGATGGTTAGCCGCTCTCTGCTCAGCCCTAGACAGTCTTTTCAACAGCACTAGCTCCCTGTAAAATCCAGGGTACAATTTAAAATCCTTCTCCTCACCTATAAAGCCCTTAATGGCCAGGCACCATCATATCTTAAAGAGCTCAGAGTACCCTATTACCCCAATAGAACACTGCACTCCCAGTATGCAGGCTTGCTTGTGGTTCCCAGGGTCTCCAAAAGAAGAATGGGAGACAGAGCCTTCAGTTATCAGGCTCCTCTCCTGTGGAACCATCTTCAACTTTGGGTCCGGGAGGCAGACACCCTCTCTACATTTAAGAGTAGGCTTAAACTTTCCTTTTGGATATAGCTTATGGTTTGTGCTGGCCAGTCTTGCCTTGGACCAGCCTGTAGTTATGCTGCTATAGGCCTAGACTGCAGAGGAACTTAACATGATGCAATGAGTTCCTCTATCCTCCTCACCCTCTCCATCTGTATGCATTTGTAGTATATTAACTTCTTTATTTCTTCACTGTAAGACAGTGTGAGCCATGCATTTACATTCCAGTCCACTGAGCTAAAGAGCAGTAAAAACTAAAAAGGAACAAAGACGTGTGCTTGATGTCATTCTCGTCACCCTGGGTAGTAGTGTTTATTTAACTATATTCACGACACATTCATGTTCCATTAATGCATGTTACTAACTTGGCGTCTTCCTTGGAATTTTTGTATTTTCTAGTCAGGGTCGTGGATAGCCTGGTTATGGTTTGTAAGCTTATTTGGATCATGGTTTTGGACCCCATGCTGGCATGGTCCTATTTGACCCCCATGCCTGCTATTATTATTATTATTAGTCATATGTCTATATTAATATCTCTCAACCCAACCAGTCAAGGAAGATGGCTACCAACCTAGAGCCTGGTTCTACGTAAAGTTTCTTCCCATTAAAAGGAAGATTTTCTTTGCTGCTGTCCCAAGTACTTGCTCATGGGGGAATATTGGGTCCCTGTAAAATAAAGAGTATGATCTAGGCCTGCTCCATGCTTGCCCGGATCTATTATCAATCTGGGCAATTTCCCAGGGGCCCTTAATCAAAATGGGGCCCTCCGTGATGTGAGAAAAAAGATGTTCCTTTTTCTTTATTTTTTTTTTTGGGGGGGGGGGGACAAGAGACACACTCTCTTGATGTTGGTAATTATTGTCACTTTCATGCGAAGAAAATCAAGTTTCATGATTGACTGTTTCATTTCTCATTTTTGACGGATGGGCAAGTGACGATTGGTTAGCATGTCACAATGCGCTGTGGTTCGTTTTTATTGCCCAGTGGAGAAGTCAAAAGAAAGAAAAAAAAGGAAGAGAAACAAGTGGTTGCAATAAAAAAATGTTTGCTGTGAATAAAGTTGTATTAAAGTCGCAGTAAAGAGACTTCAAGAGCTCTGTTTGATGCCTGGAGTTTGAGTTTGTGAAGGAGCTGGACTTTGAGCACCTGATCTATGACTTTGCAAAGGAAAAAGCAAGATAGAAGAACCTCTGATGGTAAGAACCATTATTCTGTTTGTGCATTTAGTAGTATTATCTGTTGTGACTTGGTGATCAGATAATGTAACATGTACATATATATATATATATATATATATATATATATATATATATATATATATAAATTGTGGATGAGTTTATTTGATAAGCTGTTTGCTTAACGTGTTTTGCATCCCTGTGGTGTGATGCTGTTATAGGCCTATCTGTGGGAATTGATTTGTCATGTGCATTATATGTTGGCTTTTGCAGTGTGAAAAGTTGCGTTGTTCAATTAGTGACCCTTTTTTTTAAATCAGCTGTCCTGTGTGTGCCTCAGGATTGCCATACACTGATTTGTGAATGCAGCGTATTTCAGCACTTGGTTTATTGAAGTGTATAGGCAGACCTGCTCCCAGCCCAGCTCAACTATTTATTCAGCCTTTGGCCAATAGGTGTGTGATTTGTCATGTCAGTTTGACTGGAAGCTCAAATAATTAAAGTGGATTTTAATGGCCAGGGTGGGTAATATATCGGGCGGACGTGATTTGTGCGGTGAGACAGTGTGGGGGGTCCATGAGTGTGACCTGGGGGTACTAATCCAGCCTTGGCTCTATGTGAAAAGTTCAAAAAGATAACTTCTTCTGTGATTTAGCGATTTATAAATAAGTTGAAATGAACTTATTTGTACAGCATATAACAACCTTTATCCATAAACAATTAATTTAAGTGATGCAGTGCTTGAAGTGTATGTAGGCTATATAGAGCTTTATAAAAATATTTTGTGGTTTAAGGAATATCTGGTATAGTCACACCACCATTACTACTATATTTTTTGTAGTATTTTCTTGCTATTCTATAAAATAAATGGTCAAATAGATGGATGGAGATAGAATAGATGTTCAAAACAGAATAATAAAAAGGTATATGCACAATATACATCATGTACAAGCTAAATATCCCCTTCCTTATTTAAAAAAACTATATAGGCCTGATTTTTAATAATTCAAATATACATTTTAATGTCATAATATTATGCAATTTATAGGTTTGCATAAGTAAACATGGTTCCAAGGAAATCATGATGGAGACACGTCTGTGCCGGAAGCTGGTAAAGTGTTTCATGTTTGGGACGTCGACTACAATACCCAGAACTCCCTGCTAGTTCACAGAAAGCACGTTTAACGTCGTGACGCAATGTCGTTTCAAAGGTTGTGTACAGTTGTCAGGCTTGACGTCTGAAGAACATGATGTGACTAAATGCAGACTTGTTTACCTTCTTTACAAGCTTCAGCCAGAGAGAAGAAACTAAAAAGGTAAGGTTCACTTCATCTCTTAATGTTATAATTGTAGGTTTTGTTTTGTTGTTGCTGTTTTTAAAGAAAATCTGGGCTAGCGGATATCAACAATCTGGGAGCACGTAGTGACGGAAAAACGTAAACACCGACTATTATAAAAAATCTCTGTGTTTCCATAGACATTAAATGGATAAAATGTGAAAAATAATTAGTGGTCACAAATAAATGAATCGATAAGAATGAGAGCAGTCTTCAATAAAAAGCTATTTAGCATTTATAGCTCTTAAAAAACAGAAAAGTATTGCTTTGATAATTTGACATGTAAAATGCAAGTTAACAAAGTCAAATAATATAATCTTAGTCCTCTGAATGTTTGTGGGAACCAATATTAAACAATGACCATTTTCAATGTGATCCAAGTTTTATTCAGTTTTAGGTTTTTGGATATATCATTTTAGACAATGTTTAGTTTCCATCCATTAATTTACCTCATGAATATCAATAATACTATTGCTTGAAATTAGATTGGAATCCATCACAGTGAAAACAAATCTGCATTAAATGTTGGCAAAGTTATGTTGTGGTTCAGCAATTTAAAAGCAGTTAGATGTGGAAAAACACTGTATTATCTTATAACTGTAATGTAACTTTGACAGAAATTAATGCAGGTCTGATGTTCACTATACTGGATTACACAACTCACGCAAATTTCACATCTAAAGATTTTGATGTTGTAGAAAGAAACAGACAGTATGGTTTGTAGAATGATTAGCTGTAATGTAAAGTTAACTGGAGTTGTAGTAAAACATACACAACCATTCCATTGTTAAGAGTCATTAAGCTTTAAAAGATACAGGATTTTTCACTCCCTTTTTACTCTCATTCATTTCTGACTCTGCTGTTTTATCCCTGATTTTTTTCCATTCCACACCTTCTTCATTGTATTATGTATGTGTCTCACCAGTGCTCAGGTCATACTTGCACTTTGCACTTTACTCTATTCAGAGCAACACTTTTGTGCTATATTCTCAAGCACTTTATTCAGCTGTTCTTTATTCAGCTGTATTAGTATAGTATTGTGTAGTATTGTATTTTATTTCCCCACTGGTCATTTATATCCTTCTCTGATATTGTTGTGTAGGAACGAATGTTGTTGATTACTGTTTGTTTATGTGAGGTTGGGCTTGTAGAAACTGAATTGCCCCTCAGGGATAAATAAAGCTGAATCTGAATCTGAATTTGAATCTGAATCTGAATACTGTTTTCCAGCAGGTAAGAGCTGATATCCAATCAGTTCACCCAATGCGTTCCTCTCTGTTTATCTTTCCTTATCTTTGTCTTTTGCCCCCTCCAGTCTGTCACCATGAGTCTCTGACATCTGCCTGTTCAGTCATCACTATGAGTGGTGCTGCGCTGGCTGTCGTGGTTGTAGTCGTCTTCCTTTTGGCCCTCTACCTCCTCCAGCGCTATGGAGATTTGCGGGGGCAGCAGCGGATGGTCCTCTTAGGGACACTGCTGTCCTGGTATCTCTGCTTCCTCATCGTCTTCATCCTGCCACTTGATGTCAGCACGGTACGAAAGATTGTTTGATGTGTAGAAGACAAGGTTTATTTTAGCCATGTTAACCAGTGTTGCTTATGTATTTTTACATTAAGCTGTGTGTGAGTGTGGTTGAGCTCTGTGTTTATTTACATTGCTCTTGCCTCTGACATCTCACCTGTACCATTGTAATGTGAGTTGAGTGTTTTTGCCTGTGTAAACTTTTTCAGACCATCTACAAGCAATGTGTTCTTGACAATGAACACCACCCGACTTCATTAGCTCCAGCAAGACACACTAATAAGACAGGAGCCAGCTCCTCTCTTTATCCAACTGTAAGGTAAATAAGGCTCACTTTCGTCAAGATTCCTCGGCCAGCCAACATGAAATCAAGTATCAAAAAGACATCAAGTACGAAAACAAACTTTTGTTTTGTTATGACGTTATGTTATGAACATCTGAGCTGCTCATAAGTTGGACGGTTCTAACCTCAACTGTAGTAAACATATATTATGTATTATTATATGTAGGCTTAATTGATCACTTTTATTATATTCCAGTCACTGTCAAGTCCAGTTAATTTGAATGATGATGATGAAATTGTTTTTTCACTGGTTTGGAAAACATTTTTTAAGGCTTTAGACTTACAACATATAACTTAAAGGGCCAGTTTTCCCAAATTACTATTGTCCAAGTTTTGCCCCTGTCATTCTGATCCAAAAAACTGGTTGTGAACTGTTTTCATAGTAGTGAGATTTATTTTTGTAATTTGAAGATCCTAAGTGTATTTCTGTCTTTGGTGACACCAAGTGGTAGTATCCAGTACATTGTGGCAAGCAGCTATGTACTCTGCTATAAGTCAGATGTCTGTTATTACACAGTTTTTTGTGTTTTTTATGTCTTTTAGAGTACCGCACCTGATAAATCCAACTGTATGGCAAACCTTCTGCTAACTTCTGTAACTCTGTGTTACAAAACATATATGCACAATATGCTCACATTGTTTCTACTTGTGCATGTTTACGACAGTGTACCAAAGGTGTGTGAGGAGCCGTGGAGTTATATACCAGATGGCGTCCTACCAGTGCTCTGGAGAGTTGTATATTGGACTTCTCAGTTTCTTACTTGGTGAGATACTGCTCATACTCACAGTCACTTGCTTACTTAAACCTTTACTATAACTGCTGTATGTTGTAAAATGAATTGTGTTTTTGTATATTTACTCTTCGTAATGTGTGTGTGTGCCTTATTGTTTTTCTGGGTAGGCTGCTGTTGCCCTTCATGCAGTCTTATGCACGATCAGGAGCTTTCTCCAGAGTTGGAAAGATTAAAACAGCTCTCATTGAAAATGCAATCTACTACGGTACCTACCTCCTTATATTTATCTCTCTACTCATCTACGTGGCTGCTCACCCACAATGGCAACTCACATGGTAAGTCAGTCAGAAAATAACGTTTTTGGCTTATTTTGTACTGCGGTAGTGTTTCGATCCAATTTTCTTTGTCTCAATTGATTTCCTATTCTGAAAACGAAAATCTGAAAACAAAAAATGGGGCTTTTTAACTTTATTAATATTTGTATCAGCATCTTAAAAACAAAAATAAAGTCTGTTTTCCATTTAATTTTGTTCTGAAAATAGAATTTGGGTTGTTTCCTTATTACAGATGTTCATATATTGATATTTATCTAAATATGCAACATTAAATATGTATATCAGAACATAGATCTGCTTTCCTCCAGTATTTAATTCAAGACAAGATGCAAGTTAGGAAGGAGATGATGCAGTGGTTTCTTCTCTGCTATTCTTGCTATTGTATTGTCAACATGTCTGTAAATTGCCTAGCCATCCTCCAATGTACCTGAAGGACTTTAATATTGGATACTATTTTAGCTGAATATAGTTCATAAAAGGTTGAGTTAAGATACTATTCAGCTGAATTGGAAACATCTAAAGAAAGTATTTTTTTGTTGAAAATTAGATATTGTTAGTTCAAGTTGAAACAAGGTTATAGTACAAATTACTACTATAAAAGACTGATATAATACTATATAATAGAAAATATAAGAGTGTTAAGTAAAGCAAACATCTTCCTAAAGGCAGTTATTTGACTGGGCAGTACAGTACAGCGCACAGAAAGAGGGATGTAGTATTGTCTGAGTTGTGGTACATCACTGCCACCTGGTGGACGGACAGAGACAGTAACTTGTAATAGTTTTCTTTTAAATAAAGGTTGCTGATTGAAACTGATGAGTGAGACACAACTTGTGTGGTCCCCAGCTCTCACTTATCCACTCCCAGTTTCTTGCCATCCTAACATAACAGTGATGAAAAAAAGTTAAATTACAGCCGATTTTCTTATTCTATAGTCAAGTGGACATTTCTCTTTTAGCAGATTAGATTTAATCAACTTTGATCACAGAACAATTAGGTTATTGTAGGCAATTATTGACTGTCAATAGGATCTGTGGCCATGTGATGACATTTATTATTTTCTTAATATTTCTAAAACCATAGTCTATATTCTGTTAATATGTAGACTACATGGTCTTTACTGCTTTCAACCAGGACATTTCTCCACCTGAAAAGATAATTACTGCTAGTTTTTCAGTGGCCATATTTCCAATCAAATAATATGAATACAAATATTAAAACTTTATTGTCCACATGTTGAACAGTGCAAGAAAACTCTCCTGGAACTTGAAGCCAACAACACGCCACCATCAACTTTTATAATATGTGGAGTCCTTGATATGTTGGCTGTTGTAAGTGCCATATAGCTTTTATTATTAATTTGGTCACAGGATGAGGCTACTGTTGACAGATTAGTGGATTTTGCAGCCAATTCATGTTGAAGCTAGAAATGTTTAGAGTTTGAGAACTTACATGGGCGTGGACTACAAACTATAAAGTTTGAAAAATAATAATAGGAGCGTATTGTTCTCTGCAGGCCAATCTGTGCTTATTTATAAACTGGACACAGCCTATGTTTTACTGAACTGTCAATGTTGTAACTGTTGTTTATAATGCTGAACAGTTACGTTTAATATTAACTGTGATGCGGAGCTCCTTATCAAGAAAAATTTAACTTGCGAATGAAAAATGTATTTATTTAAATTCTATTTCATTTTGGAAAATGTGACAAAACCATTTTCTTAAAAAAGCCATGTTGTTCATTTTCCAATTTTTATTTCAGGATAGGAAATCAATTGTGACAAAGACACACAGGTTTGTTTCCTGGGCTGAAATTATGCTTGTGTATTGATTATCTCTCTTTGTAAAACTTGTTTAGGACAGAGCTCCAGACAATCGGCATTACAGCTGCCAACACCTGGGGCCTCTTCCTTCTAGTGCTGTTGCTAGGTTACGGCTTGGTGGAAATCCCACGTTCCTATTGGCTCTCATCTTGCCATGGTTACCTGCTGACCAAGACCTACTTCAAGGCAGCAAAAATGGCCACTGAAAAGGCAGAGGCTGAGGAGAACTTAGCAGATGTTATGGAGGTGAGAGGATGGAAAGATGTGTAGCTGTAGATGCTCCGTCACCTTGCATCTATCCTGGAAGTTTGTGCTGTAAAAGTGTTTTGAGTTTGATTCAACAGGTGCTGAATCAGAAAGTGAATATATGAACATTCTATACAAAACAAAACTATTTTTTGGGCTTTTATTTCTACTATAACGATATTACAATATTTTTCATCATCAGGAAGTGGCAGCTGTCCATGAATCTGTCAGATACAACCACTCTCTCAGGAAATGTGTGGACACTATTTTGACAAAGGTAAGAAATGCAACAGGCCATTTGATCATTAGATGAAGTTAATAATGACAGATTTACAGAATGACTTTGTGTGGGACAGTTTTCATTTTAATGTCATCTTTCATTTCAGTGTCCCACTGAGTACCAAAATCAGATGGGGAGTGACGTGGAAAGCTCTTGTGGTGAACAGAATGTCATTCCCACCAAAAGAAGCCTAGTTAACCTTCATAAAAAAGTTATCATTAATTTTAACATAACACTGTAATTTTAAAGGACATACTGCAAAAAATAAGGCAATTAAATGAAATTTGAATTAATAATCATGTGCTACTGTTGCATGTGTTTTTCAGGTGATTTCTGCAGTGCAGAGGCATGGTCAGACCCAGGTTCAGTGGTGGATTTTATTAGACCAGGCTTTTCATCTTGAAGATGTAGCTAAGAGCCAGAGCAGCCCAACACGACTCTTCGTCCACAGCTCCTCTTCACAATACCATGGCTGGATCCATAGCTGCATCTACACTCCTACAGTAGGTGAGTTCAGTAAATATCTGCATCTTAAAATCACAGTAAGTATATTTACTAAAATTCTGTGCTCAAGTAAAAAATTAAGGTACTTTTACACCCCTACATTACCACAGAGCACTTTGTCCTCTCACCTCCTCTTGTGTTAATCGATGCATGTGTGTGTCGTCCTCAGAGTGGTACTGGGAGTGTATGTTCAGGCGGGGATTTTACAGGCTGCTGGCAGTCCTCCTGGGTCTCCTCTCTGCAGTAGTGGTCTGGTCCGAGTGCACTTTCTTCAGCACGCACCCAGTCTTGTCCCTTTTTGCTGTCTTTATTCAGATGGCTGAAAAACAATACAACTACATTTGTATAGAGGTATGAGGCATGTATTTAGTGAGGCACACAGAAGTGCATGTACCCAAGAAGCCAAAGTTTGATTAAGCAAGAACATACTCATTAAAACATTCTATTTTTATTTATTTTATTTGCTGTGAAAAAAAAGAAGATATACACTCAACAATATTGAATCGATTCAAACACCTGTTGTTCTGTTTCTCTCCACCAGATGGCGTGCTTTGTCAGTATCCTCTTCCTATGTGTATGTGTCTACTCCACAGTGTTCAGGATACGAGTTTTCAACTACTACTACCTGGTGCCACATCACCAGACTGATGCTTACAGCCTGCAGTTCAGCGGCATGTATGTTCCTTATATACTCAGCAATATATTTGTCTCACATTATAGGTGTAAAAGGCACAGCATTCTGAAACACAGATATTATAATACAATAAATGAATTCCTCCACCTCCACATCACGTTTTAGATTGTATTCCTAGCTTGTGTGTTGGTATTTTGATGAATACTCTTTACACCAGTGGAAGCTTTGACAGTAAGCTGTTGTAACCAGTGTTAAAAGGTTCAAAATATGAAGCACAGTTCAGTCCACTGTATGATATGATATTGGTTTACTTCTTGTTTGTTTTTTTCTCTGCTCAGGTTGTTTTGTCGTCTGACTCCTCCCCTGTGCCTTAACTTTCTGGGCCTGATTCACATGGACTCCGCCATTTCACACCAGGACAGAATACAGACATCCTACACGTCTGTGGGTTACACACACACACACACACACACACACACACACACACACACACACACACACACACACACACACACACACACACACACACACACACACACACACACACACACACACACACACACAAACATTCACAAATGCACATATCAACACATACACAGGCATTCAGTAGTGTAGTAATGCACACTCACATTGTACATACAAGCATTACACTTATCACAGATTAGAGCCTTATGGTAAATTTTACAGTCTATGATCACAAAAAAAATGATATGTTGGTGTGTCATATCCTCTGTGCAGCAAAGTAATAAGAAATAATTATTTGTCTGTTTTTCTTTGTCAGATCATGGGCTCTATGCATCTGCTGTCTTTCATATCTGATGGGTTCTACATTTATTATCCCATGCTAATATTGCTGCTCTGCTTTGCCACTTCTTACAAGTAAGATAAAGGGAACACATTGTTGATCAATTCATTTTCATTTTCATTTTCATTTTCATCAGTTTTTTACTTGCTAAGTATGCAAGCATGCAAAGAATGCGTCTTGGCATTTGCTCCCACAAACGCAACATAGAAGAATGAATAAAAATTAAGCAAAAGTAAGATAATATTACAAAAATGAAATAGGACAAAAATAATATTAGAATTGTATTTAAATGTATAATCTATTTACAGAATAGAATCATAATAGTTGTGAAATGGTATATAAAACTGACTGTGCAAAAGAAATGTGGACTGTGCTATGGAGAAAGAAATGAAGTGTATGAAATATATGAAAGTGACAAGTGCAAAAATTAAATGTGACATGCAGTAAATATTATTACTAGAATTGACTGTATTTTTTGCAATTTTGTGTGGCTTTGTAGTCTGGGCTCTCGCTGTTTGAACATTGTGGGCTTCCATCAGTACATTACTGACGATGACTTGACATCTGACCTTGTGGATGAAGGAAAGGAACTCATTAGAAGAGGTAGTTTCATTTGCTCATTGAATCACTATTTCTAATGTTTGTGTTCAGAGGTGCAGTCTCTGTTTGTTTCTTTTACTTACTTTTCTGAAAAGGAGACTTGTTGTGGTCACACACTTGTTGCTAGGTATTTGGTCACATCTATGGCGTTATTTTTGTGTGGCACAAGAACCATACACATCTCAGTTTAAATTAAGAGGTTGCACATTAGAAATTAATTTATATAAAGTACATTGTTTTTTCACACTTTTGTGTGTGCACATGCTTTTCAACAATATGTATTACAATGTTGCTCTTTTTTTTTGTAGAAAGAAGGAAACGACAGAAAACTGAGGATGCAGAAAATCGAAGATGGGTTAGAAATTTGACTGTGATGACTCAGCCTCACATGCAAAGTTTGACACTAAACAAGTGTTTGCACCTTATCTACTAAAAGACAACGTTTTTTTGTGCTCACCTATTGTCCGAGTTTAACACATGTCCCTACGGGCATGATCTGTGACATCACACTGTAACTAGTTTTGAAGCAAACTGGGGTCTAGTATGAAACGTACACAAATGCGATGACGGAACTTGAAGACTCGATGGCACACCTGAGAATGAACTTGTTGCATTCAGCACTTAAACGTTCGAAATGAAAAACATTTTCACAATAGTAGATTCTGAATTTTTCAATGAGGGAGAAAGAGAAGATGCAATTTTTAGGGTTTTTAAATGGTAAACTTTTTTTGTGGAGAAAAAAACATATTAGACACAAGTAACTATTCAAAGCAGATTTTTAAATGTATCTTAAAGCATAGTATTTTACAGTTTTACATTTTACAAACCTCTAAAACACCAAAAATAAATTAAAAAATAAAACAATCCAACCCCAAATCCATCCAACCTATTGGCTCACTAGATCTTGGTATTTATATGCGTGTTTGGTTTTCTGTTTCAGGCTTTGAGGGAGAGATATGGAGCCCAGGGAACTGGTGGGCGGACCAGAGTCGGTTACACCGAGTTAAAGGACAACCAGAACAGCCCTGTCACAGAGATCAGGAGAACTGGTAGGGATTAAACAAAACAATTATACAGAAAATATTTTCTTTGTTGCTTACTCTTGCTACTGAAATTAAAAGAATAAACCATTTAAAACAGTATTTTAATGGATGGCTTGATTTTGTGTTTTATGAACAGGGTAGTTTTAAGAGTTTGTTTATAGATAGTTGACCACTATCCTATGCACGAAACGTAACATCTGCCATCATAGCCAGAGGGCACCCCGGTCATACACAGGAGATAGTCAGTTGGGTTACCTAAGGATAAGCACCATCTACTGACTCTATGTCCCATGCTTCCACAGAAACTTGTTCTCAGCTTCCACCTTTGTAAAACACAAGTCAAAGCAAGTTATCCTACATGCATAATGAAGCATCTTTCGGTCACAAAAAAATCAAGCAAGGCCAATGTGTTGTTCTACACAGGTCCAACAAATAAGATAAATGGTGGTTTTCATGTATATTTCCAGAATCTGCAGACTTTAACCTTTTAACAAGGACCCACATACCATTTCCTATAATGGTTGTGAATGAGGGTCATTCATAACCATCAGTCAACATATACTGAATGTCTGTTTGCTTACAGTAAACTGTACATTGTTCTTTGTCTTTTCAGGTTTCACGGTCACTAGAAGAGATAGAGACACAGAAGAGCAGCAGACAGCTTTACTGCAAGATGATTCCAGTGATGAAGGTTCACCAAATAAAAGGTACATTTATTTTTGCAAATTGAATTGAAGGTATTGTTTTGTTGAAGTTTAATAATAATATGGCCTACAGTGCTAGAGCTCACTATGTCAAACAGGTCACCTCAGTCTCTTACTGTCTCTGTGTCTGTAGACACACAGGAGGACGTTACCTGTCCCTGTCACCCTCTCAAACTGGAATATTTGATGATGTTTAACATACAGAAGAAGAGGACGCAAAGCAAGAACTAAATATGTATATCGTCTTGAGCGAAGTCTGAAAAACAAGAAAAATATCTCATGAAATAAAGAGGATGATGAGATATTGTATGGACATACAATCAGTGAATGGTTGAGAGTGAAAATGTTAACTCTTAGTAAGGGGTTTTATATCCCAACTGATTTCTGTACTGGGTTTATATAGAGATCAGTAACTGTAAAAGGTTTTTTTGTCCAAAGCCTCGACCTATTTGTACACAGCCAGCTCTTTTGAAATGTGTTATTATATTATTTTTTGAGCAGTTGTTTGGTTTATTAGCAACATATTTATACGCCCGCAGTAGCACACATGACATATGTGAAATTCTGGTGTTCTCTTGTTGTCTGACATACATTTCATCTTTAAATTAAATAGATCACTGTGCCTGAAACAAAAACTAAATTAACACAGTTTACATACTCAAAGGGAATATACATCAACAAGCTGTTGTCTGACTTGTTTCTTGTGGGACATTTTGTGTTTATGGACTTTGAATTATATTGGCTCAACAATGTGATTTTTTTGTTGTTTTAATGTAGTTTATAGTACAGCAGATTATTTTTTTCAAGAGTGTACAGTTGTGTGTCGACCATGATAATGCATTAAAATGTCATCATTTTACCCATTCAATTTATCTTCTGTTGGACTATAATTGACTTTAATGTAATGCACCAGTACATATACATACTGTCTCATGAAGTTCGTCAACTGTTTAATGTTCCTCATCATAAAAGGTAACATATAATCTTGTTTAAGTAAGACTAAATGAAAAGTAAAAACTGCTGAGGTAGTTGCATCTGCTCTTCATATGCATAGTTATTGACAGCCAACACATCTCTAGACTAAAACATAGAAAGATAGATATATTTTATTTGTCAGTCAGATTATCCACTATACACTGCACATACGAATGATATTGTGTTGCAATGGCTCAAAAGACAGTGCAGAATATTAGAAATAATAAAACAGGAGAAAATTAAAAAAAATAATTTAATGCATATATTTTGATTAATTATTAAGGACAAATGATGGCTCAACAAATCTCCCAAGGAACAAATTATATCTTTGAAGTCAGACTAAAATTTATTTTAATTTATTTTTCAATTAATTTAAATTAACAATATTTTAACCCTTTCATCCATGAATTATGATAACCTCAGTCAGGATGTTTTCCCTAAATGTTTTTATTTCTCTTTAGGCATGAACAAATATTTGAACTTCTTTTTTTTTTCTTCATCAAATTACATTATAATAACATAAATCAACTGATTACAAACAAAAAGGTTACTGCAGATGAAGTGGTGGTGTATGGGATGACGCGCTAGTGTCCACTGTGGTGCTGAAGTGCAACTATGCCATCAAAATCCATGCATAAGAAAACCGCTTTTTGAATATCCGTCCACTGTGATGACCACTATGCGTGAAAGGGTTAAATACAACTTCTATATGTAATAAATTGTATCATTTATTAATCATACATATTTGTGTATTTGGTCGTTTGATTTTGTCCGTGCTGCCTTCGAAACACTTCGTAAACTATACATTTGTAATCTGTAATATGTAGTTGACGAGTCGAACAATCAAATGTTTTTAGTTACACGTAATAACATCAGCTCTGTAACACAAATAATGTATTATTTGCCTTTTAAATTGGGCTCCTAGATATTCTGTATATCTAGAACAGTTATTTTACCAGTGACATGATGCACTCTAGCCCAAAGCGTGTTTTTCCCACAGCACCCAGAGGCATCACGTTGACTTGCAGCCAGAAACAAACACAGAGGGGCTCGGCTGTTTGTATGGCGATAATGGATCACAGCTAGCTGACAAGCGGTAATGCGCTTTGCTTATTGCCGGAGAAACGCCGCCAGATTTTTAAATACCACCGGGTAACATCGAATCAAAACACCGTGATATTTCGCTCCTGTTTTGTGTGAGTCTGGGGTCTATAAGGGGTAAGTGAAGTTTATATGCAGTAAAAGGTTACAGGCTACGTAGCTAACGGTGGTGGTTAGCGTTAGCTTGCAAAGCAGAGAGGAAACGCTAGATGCGTGTAGCGACTCGTATATTAATTACTCAGTTTGCCACATTTACACATTTATTTGACGGCTTGTCAAATTATCGATAGATTACACAGTCTATCTTCTAGCCGTACAGACTTATTAGGTTTGTGTGATCACAGTTAACAGTAAATGTATTGTTGGTGGTGCAGCTGCTCGACTCGTCCCTGGCCAGAATAACTTGTCTTTTTTTGTGAGACCTTTTATTTTGACTAGCTGTGTCATTTTAACAGGAAACGTTTCCGTCTGAAATAAGATGCTTGACTGATTACTATTATTCTGAGGCATAACGTTATTCCAGGCCTGGGCTGTGATTTGGTTAGTACTAGCAGACAATGAACAGACTATCAGACTGACTCCCTCCGGCCAGCCTGTGTACCATAGACTGTATAACTCACTTAGGTTAGTTCCAATAGTGGAAGAAGTGCTGAGATCATTTATTTAAATAAAAGTGCCAATACAGCAATGTGAAAATAATCCATCACCATTAAAATTCCTGCATAAGTATTCGCAGCAAATGCTTGTTAAAGCAGTGGTTTGGTCCCTGTGACTGATAATTATTATATTTCATTATTAGATTACTGAAGCATCAGTGTGTCTGCAGCATGTTACTGTTGTAGCTGCTGGGAGTGGAGCTGGTCTGAATTACTTTATTCATATAGTTAATGTCATGTAATTTAGTCCCTAACCCTCCAAAGAGTCAGCTGATAAATTCAATACACAAATCTGTTTTCAGTTTTTGGACTATTTTTCTGATCTTTGAATTTTAGTAAATATTGGATCATTTGATCATTTATTGAAATGAAACCAGGTGAGACTTAAGAAAGAACAAGTCACTGTTTAATGGAGCTGGAAATGTGATACTGACTACACACTGCTTTTTGTAAGACGTCACAAGCCAAAAAGGTTGTAAACCACTGGTTTCATCTTTAATAATGTATTGTATTTTAAAAGCTTGTTATATCATCCATTGTGTCAAATCTTCATCTGAAAAGTAACAAAAACTTTTGAATAAATGTAGTCGAGTAGAAAATACCATTTCTCCCTCTGAAGTACAAGTACCTCTAAATTGTACATAAAGACAATACTTGAGTTAATGTACTTAGTTTCCATCTGTGATTAGCCCATTACAACACTTTCTCCTCACTCAGATAAACACACCTGATTCTCAGTATTAGTTATTAGTAGTGTTTGATCTGTAAACACAGTTATTTATTCTGCCATGAAGTCTGTTTATATTTTAGTCCATGAGAAAACTGCATGAGATTGTTGACAGAACTAGATTACAGTCTGCCAATCTAAATAGTTCTTTGCACCGGCTTCATGCCTCGATGGTTTATGTTTAAAATGACCCAAGCATGGAAAAAGAAGGGTTGGTTTGGTCTTATTGGTTACATGGGCTGTATGCCACCACTAGACAATATGACGCTATCTCGCTGCAGTGAAAGCAGTGCAGGCTTGGGATCTTATGAGTGCGAAGCTGTTGTTATTCAGTACCTATGTGTGCTTTGTCAGCATCCTGCAGATATCAGGACTCAGCACTTTTAGGGACAAACTGAGACCTTTTGCTACTTCATAGAGTATTTGGCCGTATTTCAAATAGTAAATGTACAAATATACCAAAGCCTGTTTCAAAACATGTAGAGTTATTGGAAAGTGTGCTGACCCTGGCTCTGGTTTGTGTGGTTTGTGTGTCTCCAGTCTGTAGACAGCTATGGGTGGGCTGGGAAACGGACGTCGTGGCGGGAGATCACCCCCTCTAATGATTGGTGCCCTGATTGCCTGTATCCTGGTTCTTGGATTTAACTACTGGGTGTCCAGCTCCCGCAATCTGGAGCTACAGGTACGTTCATCTGTGTGTGTTTTTGTGGGGGGGGTTTTAACTTCTGTGAACAGTGTCACTTTATACATCACCTTTTTTAAAACGTTACACCTAAACTGATAAAACTGCACGAAAACTTCAAATGATTAAGTTGTGGTTATTATCAGAAGGTACAGTGCATCTTTCCCTCAGTTTTTTAAAGGCCCCGTTATGTTCTGGACTAAACCTTAAATTAATCTAGAACTGCAATGATTAGTCAATTCTTCAATTAGTTAACTATTAAATAAATCACTGGCTATTTTGATGATTCTCTTATTTGACCTTTATTTATACAGGTAATCTCATTGAGACACAGGGTCAAATAACACAAAAATACAAAACGTTAGTTAATGTGCAAAATGTCAGGCAATGAACAGATTAAAATACTAAGAACAAGAGCAATTTGCCGAAGATGCTTTCTCCTGTCTAAAGAGAAGATTATAGTCCCAAAGGGAAATTAATTATTTTGAGTCTTTTTGGGGTTTTTTTTAGAAAACTGTTCAAATTCTCTGATTTTAGCTTCTCAACTCTGAATATTTTCAGGTTTCTTTAGTCTTCCATGACATTAAGCTGAATATCTCTGGGCTTTGGACTGTTGGTCGGGATAAATGAGACATCACATTGAGCTTTGGAAAACACTGATCGACATATTTCACCAGTTTCTGACATTTTGTAGAAAAAACAGCAAATTGATTAACAGAGAAAATAATCAACAGATTAAGCGATAATGATAATAATCATTAGTTGCGGCCTTACATTAATCAGAAGCTAAAAGTAGTGAGAAGTGTTCAGTGTTAACAATCATTAGCATTCAGTTCAGTCAGCCTGTAGCTACCAGTATGTGCTTAAACTGTAGACGTCTACAGGTCTTTTCAGGGTTGTGGTTGTGTAATTGTCTTTTTGTATGCAATGCAGTTTCCTCTTATCTCTTTTAGATTTCTCAATAGCGGTTTTATTCTGAACACATCGTTTATAGCAAGTCACTGTAAAGAACTAACTTCTTTCAGGAGCTTGCATAACTGTATGGTTAAAAAAGGGGAGTGCCAATCAAACATTTCTGTCCCTCTTGCTGATAGTTTTTACTGTCTTTGGTATATCTCACACAAAGAACAAACTCCCAAAACACAGTCTGTGTGTTTTATATTGCATAACATATATATATTTTTATGTTCACTCCACAGTCAGATTGTTGTTATCCTCATCTGTGTCCCTCTTCTGTCTAAATATGACTTAAGCACACATTAATGACCAATGACCTGCTAAAAAAAGCAAAATACCATCAACTAACCTCAGCCCCTGTATGTTTCTGATACAGACTAAGCTTTATGAGTTGGAGGGCCAGGTGAGGCGCGGAGCAGCGGAGCGTGGAGTGGCAGAAATGAAGAAGACTGAGTTCCAGGAGGAAATCCAGAGACAGAAGGAGCAGATTAGTCACATAGAAAGCCTCTACAAGAGACAGCTGGAAGGAGCCCAGAACACCTGCAGCCAAGAGAAGGTGCGCTCAAACACGTCTGGACATCGAAATTATAGGACAAGTTGCACAATAAACTGTCATCAGAAATTTGGGGGCAATGAAATGACAATGACTTGAGTTTTTTTGTTAACTGATACAAACTAAGCAAACATGAGTGTTGATACAGAAGTTGCGGGGTTTTTGTTTGCAGGGCGTACTGCAGCAGAACATTTCGTCCAGTACTAAAACCATCCAGGAACTCAAAGGTAATTGATAATATTTCAGCTTTATTTCTTAAATATTGCATTGCAGTTTAACAGCTAACAAAGCTCCGTACAATAACAACATACGTGCAGATGCACAGAATAAAATATGTGAATTTTATCATTTTGTGGCACTGGAAAAAAAAATCCATAAAATGAATGTCTTGTGTGTTTGTAGGCAAGTTGAATCAGCTAAGTGATGACCTTGGGAAACTTCAGAAAGAGCTGCAGAGTTGCCAAGGCAGCATCAACACCCTCAACAACAAACTCACTTACGACATGTAAGAAAAGGAATCCTTATACAATTACATTTATATACACTTCATATATATATATATATATATATATATATATATATATATATATCATGTATATAAACTGCTGTTGCCATTATGAATGACCTCAGCGTGACGGTTTTAGTAAACGTGTCTGTGTGTGTCTGTACACACATGTAGGACACATTGTCACTCCCAGGTACTGTCTCAGAAGGAGCTGTGTGACGAGAGAGTGGCAGCTGCTAAACTTGAAGTTCAGAAGAAAATGGAGAAGCTCATTCTTCCCTCGGCTGTCTCTACACAGGTGATTTGACGTTCCTGTTTCACAGTGGACTATATGAAGGACCAGGGTCGATCAGTTTATTTGAAAAAGTATCAGTATTGGCTATAGAAGACCATTTCTGATCCTTTGGTCATTTTAACTTAAGCTGTTGCATGCACCTGTTTGTAAGCAAAATCGTAATGGAAAGGAAAAGCTTACTTTTCCTGCAGGGCCAGGCTTATTGTATTTCTCGTGCATATTTATACATAATACATGTTTTAATAGCTTTGACTGCCTGTGAATATTTCTACAGTTATAATCCACTCAGCTATTCTTTTAATGATGTTAAGAAATGTGGTCTATGATGTTCGCTCCTCATCAGGAAAACGCAGTAAAAGAGGAGGGACCAGTAATGCCTGGACCTGGCACAGTGAAGACAGCAACTGTTGAAAGCCGCACAACAAGCCTCTCTCAGCCCAAAGGAAATGAACCATCTGAACTACTGACCAATGAAATCATAGTGGACAAAGGTAAAATGTTGGCTCAGGAAAACAAATATGCACCCTCATGTTTTTTTTCTTTTAAGTACTTTAAGTTTCTTTTTAAGTAAGCTTGCTGTCTGCTTTGTTGTTTCACAGGTCTGAATACCCCGATGGACCTGGTTCCTGCAAAAGGTCCCCTGCAAAGAGAGTCCCAGTCTGTTCCCTCTACCACTGCAATCAAACAGGAAGTCCTGCTACCACCAGAGGGTGCTGATAAAACAGATATGGGTGAGACAGAAACCAGTAAACTTTTGACGAAGAATCTGACTGAGGATAAAGACACAGAGGTGATGGATGCTCATGAGGAGGCCACTCAGACAG
Source organism: Scomber scombrus (assembly GCF_963691925.1). Lineage (NCBI taxonomy): Eukaryota > Metazoa > Chordata > Actinopteri > Scombriformes > Scombridae > Scomber > Scomber scombrus. The sequence continues at coordinate 17,999,738 of NC_084973.1, forward strand.
AAGGTGGGGAACCATCACTTTGTTCACTGAAAGCAGTGGCGGTCAGTTTTTCTTATCCTGACATTCTCAGCGAAGAGTAAAATACAACTAATGATTATTTGCATTATCAGTTAATCTGATTACTTTCTCAATTAATCAATTAGTTGTCAATAAAATGTCAGAAAATGATGAATTGACATCTATGACATCTTCAAATGTCTGATTTTGTCACTGAAGACTAAAGAAACCAAATAATTTATGTATTTTGAATAATTAATCAATAATCAAAACAGTTGGCAATTAATTTTATAGTTGTCAACTAATCAATTAATCATTGGAGCTTTAGTGAAGAGGTTTTGTTATTTTTATGAAATCAAACAATAATTTGGTCCTGTCTCCACAAGCAGACCCAGGCATGGAAGGCATGCTGATTGGCCAGGGGAAGGCAGAAGAGACTACTACTGGTCAGAAACTGGAGGAGCCAGAAGATTATGACGCAGATGAGCAAGTAGTGGGTGGAGTTGATTCGGACAAACAGCAAAAGAATAAACAGGCCGAAAATATAGGTATGTGTGTATAAAATAAAAGTTTGCGTGTGTGCGTGCGTGTGTGTGCGTGTGTGTGTGTGCGTGCGGTCTGCCATAGGCTACTACTGAGGCACATTTCATGATTAAGACAAGTTAATTGGGGACAGTTTGTCCAATACGGAACAAAAGCTGTGTGTTCTTGGGTCAGTGGTTGAAGTTGGGGTAAGGGTTAAATGTAAGCAAGTAGTGATGATGGTTAGAAAATTAATGTTAGTCCATGTAATGTCCCCACAAGTGTGTGTGTGTGTGTGTGTGTGTGTGTGTCAAACTTGTGATTAACCACTTCATACTGTTTGATAGATAAGGACATGGAAGAGGAGCTGGCTGACTACAACGGGGATGATGAGAACGAAGGCGAGTTTGAAGCAGACAAACAAGCCGAGCTTGCTCAAATTTAAGGTATACACTGAAACACACTGATGTCTTCCTCACTGATAATAATATATAGTGTTGACTCAACATATCACACACAGTAATCACTAAAAATCCCTTTATTTATACTTTCAGTAAAAGGTATAGATATCAGAAAAGGACTCTTTATCAGCAGCACTATTATGAGATGACTCAGTGTAGGATTGGTGGCAAAAGCTTGTTTGGAACAAATTCATTTTCTTGTCTTGTTCACACGATATTGAACTTTTCTTGCAGTGCTGAAGTTGAAGAAGGATCCTGCATTGCACATTAGGAAGTAGGACCTGTTTTACACTTCAACACAACAACGTACAAGTTTAAAACAGCCCTCCAAGCTCATTGAGCACTGTATTCTCTGTCAAACTGTATTCTCTGTATGGAAGAGCTGGGGTTTATTTCAGTTGTTCCCTGGGATATCTTTCAGTTTTCATGCATTTGATTTTATTACATGAAATCAGATATTTTGCAAGTAGGGATGTTTTCTGTGCTGGAGAAAGAATATTTACAATTCCATATCAAATTTACACTATTCTGTGAGAACCACAAAACTCGAAATGAACAAATATCTGCCAAGCATGTACACACATTTTTTCCCATTATTCTAATCACAGTGCTCAAATTAATTTGATATGATTAATAGGTGATAATGAAAATGCTTGCTACTTCTACGTGCTTTAATTTCACCTTCTTAAATGTTTGTACTCTTTGGGAATGCCAAACACGACTTAAGACATCTGTTAACCTGTTGGATTGAAAATGTAATATCTCAACATGACTGGAAATCTGTAGTTTTTATGTTATTTGTTGTGTTGTAGTTGTTCACTCCACAATGACTGTAATTTAAATGTAATCTAAGGGACCCTTAAAGGGGTATGAAAGTGAGACATCTGAGTGTTCATGAGGGCTCTGCAGCTCATGTCTCTTCTCTCTCTGACGTTCAACAGCATCTTAAACACAGCCTTAAGTTATTCCTGGACAGAGTCTCATAGAAAGGATGCTGATTGTGGATCTGTGGCCAGAACCCTCTAGTCTATAAAAAGTGTTTTGCATAACGCAACAAATGAAGGAAATATGCCTAAATGCTCGTTAGACTCCAGAGTCCAGTTGTGCAATTTTATTGCTGAACCCACTTAAATGGAAAATGACAACTTCTTTTTATTCCCGTGCTGCCAAAAAACAAAAAAGCTGTAATAAGTAAGGCAGCCTGTGAGAATTGCTGTGACATTATGAAAGACATTTCCTTGAAGCAGTTACAATCCAGTAGATGTGAAATATTCAGTAGCTGTGCAAAACTCTTAAACTCTCCATTCAAATTAAAACCGCACTAGACTGTAAACTGTGTGGCTGAGCTCAAATGTAAACTAACATTAGGCATCAGACAAAATAATCAAAGTTTAATTTTGTGGTAGGATATTTTGTTGCCTTGTATTTTTATACTGTCTGTACAGGACAGATGATTTATATTATTTTCCAGGTACACTGCTTTATTTAGAAGTCGTAAGTTTGACTTAATAATCCCCCACTTACTCACTACGTTGTAATGTCCATGATTTCCATAACGCTTTGGCTTCATATCAGCAGTCCAAGATTACAGTTAGGTTGTGGAGTTATCTATGTGGAGTGCTGTTATGACTAACTGCAAGAATTAAATACAGCACGTTAAAAACCCAAGGGGTATATTTGCATGTTATATGCAGTTCAGCTATTGGCTGTCACATAGATAGTGTGCAGGAGAACACTAAAATGTGATTATCTCCTGTTCATTGCATTTCCCACTTCCCCATTTCAACCCCAAAGCTGAAAGTCAGTTTCAGCTTTATATCCATCATAAAATCCCACATGACCTGTTTTATATTTTAGTCTGTCTCCTGAGGTTTCTCAACAAATGCTGCATTTTAGCAGAAGGTGTCTAAAATTTAAAAAAAATAAAATGCTGAAGACATGTAGAAATGTTCTTTTCATGTAAATATGCAGCCATAAAACATCTTGAGTTTGGAAATACAATATAATAATAACAGTAACCTCAGTGATGCTGCAGAACATATAATTCAATTATGTATTTTCTTTAAATTTACAGAATCAATAGGAACATTATAGGCATCACACTGTACAGGTGTCATCAAAACGTGATCATGCTTTTTTTGAAAACATTGTTTACAACTTGAATTTTCCATCGAAATGTTAAACAAGATGCTTTACTGTAGTAATTATTTTATATTATTTTCCTTGTAAGACCAACATATTGTTTTATGTCTCAGAGAGTCTGAGAACTTGACTGGGAGTTTAAAATCAGCTTTGTGGGTTTACAAAATGCTTTGGCTTTGTTAAAATGGAGTTTGTGAGTTATTGGGAACATCACTTTTCATTGGAGCAACACAAAAATAGCGATTTATGATTTAAAATGTTTTCCAGAGATATCAAGCAAAATTTCAGTGATCATTTTCCATCCTAGGCAGCTGAAATCTTAACTTATTTTTTTGAGCCTGATCATCATGTTACATTAGCAGACAGTTACAGAACGGGTAAACCCTTTGAGATAGGCAAGATTATCTTATTCTTGATGTGCCCCGACAGCTCAGAGAGTCAGTGTGTTCAAACAGTGATGAACACGGCACTCTTTGTCTGCCTTTTTTGTTCATTATTGGTAGATCGTGCAGGAGGTATCCTGAGATGTTTGAGGTCATTTTGTTTTCAGAGTTGCTGTGAGTTATTGTGGGTTGATTTGACACCATAAAGCAGCCTCTGCTCTGTTTTGTCAGAAAAGCTTTTGTCTGTCTAATTGTGTAAAAAGTCCCATTTTCTGAAGTCTGTGTACCTGGAGAGAAAAAATGTTTTATGATTTTATAAATAGGATGAACATTTTTGTTGTTGATTTTTATTTTATTTCATTCTGAACTGCTGAACAAATTTGTGAAAGATTTAAATAATTATAGGCTTTATTGGTGATAGAAATAAAGATTGTTTTTATTACCACTATTGAGATGTGTTTCTTAAGGGCTTTATTGTTTGGTTTGTGATCTGTTATAACTGATGTAAATACAGAGTACAGTCTAGACCTGCTCTATGTTAAAAGTAGCCTAGGATAACTTCTGTTATGTTTTGGCGCTATATAAATAAAATGAAATTGAATTATTGCATAATATAAATAAAACAAAACAGGTAGATTACAAGCACAGTCATACTAATGAAACACCCCTCCCAATAAACAGTGCACACAATATGGAAGTAATTGCAGTGTAAAACAAATACACTGGCCATCATGTTTTAAATGTAAATTGACTGCATTTATATTGCACCTTTCAAGTCTTCTGACCACTCAAAGTGCTTTTACACTTCAAGTGACATTCACACACATTCATACATGATGGGAGTGGCTGTCATGCAGGGTGCCCACCTGCTCATCAGGAGGATCTAATTATGCATACACTCACCATTGGCACAGCCATCGGGAGCAATTCGAGTTTCAGTATCTTGCCCAAGGACACTGTGACATGTGGACTGGAGGAGCCGGGAATCAAACCGCCAATATTACAATCAGTGGAAGACCCGCTCTACCTCCTGAGCCACAGCGAAAGATGTAGTTCAACCTAAGAACTAAGATGTGCAATTGAATAGAAAGTGACATCTGCTTTCAAAGCATTTGTGTAGATATTCATCTCCACACAGGACCTTTGACGTTCATTAAAGTATCAGAATATTCATAATGTGACAGAACTCTGAAGAGAGCAAATGACTAGTATAAAAAAAAAGGTTTTTGATATTCACTATTTAACCTCTTATCACAGTACATTTACTGTTTCAATGCCTTGCATTAATGGCAAGTTACATAAAGATGTTCAAACACAAAGTTAAGTGAAAAAGGAGAATTTAATTACACATGTATTGCAATCACAGTTAACGTACAGTATGTAGTTGTGATTCCAAGTAGACTGTCACTAACATGTTTCACAAGTTACATTGTAAATATTTCAAATTAAATTTACAAGTTCTCTCAAAGGATTGATTCCCCACATAGATATAGGAAGTGGACTTATGTTGATCTGACACATATGTTCAGGAAATGGCCCCAACACCAAAGTCTAGGCTACACTTTCAACTTCACTAATTACCTTCATTTTACCTCAAAAGACCATTGAGGAGGAATCCTTGTTTACAATGGCTTTGATATTTAGGACAAATAGCAACAAGACAACAACATTAAAAATAATAAATACGATGAATAAAGACAAAATAAGTAAACATATAAGATTACAGTGAAGTTGAAAACATTTACAATCAATTAAAACAAGAAATAAGGCCTTTGAACAGCTGTGGCAGCAGCAGAGAATCCATGTTCATGGCCTTTTTCAGATTGTAAGGTGCAATGTAAAAGTGACATTTTTCCTATTCCAGTTCTGACTAATGGAGTGTGGAGCAACAACCTATTCTATGAGTGAGTATTAATATTGTGTGATTACAGAGTTAAAAGCCAATATATGTAATAAGATTTTATAGATGAATATTAAAACCAAATTACTGATCAAGTGACATTTGAATAATAAAGAAACAGCAAAAGATACTCATATTTCATGCAACACTTTTAAGAAGACTATTTGCTGTATATAAAAAGGAAATAATTTATCATGATTTAAATGGCAACTCTGTAAAACAGAATATTCATTTGCTAAGTAATACTTAATCTGACTGATTTTCAAAACTAGAAAAAATCATTATGCAGTATTAACTAAAATGTCTTTGCTTTGTTTTGAATAAAATAAACACATCGTTTTTGTAATGACCATCAATCTGTTGATAACTTATAAAACAAAATATTCTGAATGTCAACAAATTCTCAGGTGTATAGGTTTAAGAGATAGGAGCAAATATGGAAGCTAAAATGCTATTGTTGAGTAAAAGTAAATGTAGATGCATTTTAAAATACATAAGATCCCCAAAAGTCTTACAACACAAAAAGGTTTAAAAGAAAAATGCTCTGACCTGTCATATCTAACTTTCTACTCCACCCCATCAGCTGCGTTTGTCATACAATGCATGTGATGAAAGGGCTGTATAGGGTGTGTGCTCATGACCATATATGAATTTGAAACACAAATTTTGTCCACAGCAGCAGCCAATTAAAAAAAACTACAAAGTCTGATTCTCAATATAAAGAGATGAAGTACCAGCTGGGGAGCCATACAGAGTGATCCACATCCAAAAGGACCATAATGAAGAGCTGTTTTGTTCTTATTCTGGTGCTTGCTGGTGAGTTTTTATTATTTTATTTTAAGAAACAATTTTATCTTCTAATGTAATTTTCTGATAGATGCACTCCAATACTTGCATATAAAATGCATGCTAAAGAAGGAATTGAAGCTCAACCTGCAAGTTTGATGTCAGCTGCTTTTCTTCCGTATGACAGGTGCTGCAGCAGGGGCCATTGAGAAGAGGGTTCTTGGGAGTAAGTCCTGTGGCAAGGAGAGGCAGTACCATGTTGAGATAGAAGCTGTCCAAGGGGGGAAGGCTTGCGGAGGAGCTCTGCTCAACCCCCGCTGGGTCATCACTGCCGCTCACTGTGCAGGACAGTAAGTGACGTTCAGCATCTCACATGATTCAGCTGTGATGTGTTTTACAGTGATGGAAAGCATCAATCTGTGTCAATCCCTCGTCAACTAGTTCTTCTCTTTTTTTCTCTTTTTTTTTGCAGGACAGTGAAAGTGAAGATTGCCTTTCACCTTGAAATGTCATTTTTGAAAAAAGCTAAGGCCTTCTTTAAAAATAAGCCCATAAAAAAAGAGCAAGTTATTGATGTAAAACAACAGTTTCCCCGCAAAGAAGAAGACAACAGTCACGACCTCATGCTCATAAAACTGAACGAAGATGTGTCCCCTAAATTTCCCACCATCCAGCTTCCTGCTGCTGAGTGTACGAAGCCAGCGTTAAAACAGCAGGTTCAGATTGGAGGCTGGGGAGCAAAGAAGGCTGACATGAAGAACAAGAAGACCAAAAAGCTGATGTGTTCCACCACGATGATTGGCGATTGTGGTGAAAATGATAAGCCTGATAAGGACTACAACAGTGATGACATCATGTGTGCCTTTAAACCTGGTGTGGAGTCCTGTCATGTAAGCGAACAGTTTTCTTTAAAAAATAAATGTTGTTAATTTTTATGCCATCACAAATGTAAACTGATCATACCTCTGATGTCTCTCTTTCAGGGTGATGCGGGTACAGCTGTGGAGTACAATGACATCTTGTATGGCATCATCGTCAGCGAGCCTATAGATAAGTGTGCAAACCCGATTGTAATGGTGGATATTTGTCCCCACTTGAAGTGGATTGAAGACACCATGCGCAGCGCTAACTGAGTAAACCCCACAGGTAAAGGTTGAGATCACAGATGGAATTAAAACGTAAATATCAATCTTTTCTTTTATGAGCATTATTACCTGTCAAATCAACTTAATTTAATGTCAGAGTAACTGACTTTAGAATAAAACTGAAAAGATTAGAGGAGTCAATGCCAACTGGTTTGTACTAAACATTGTGTAGATAAAACAGTTTTATAATTGAAGCAAACAAAATATGTTAAAGTGCAATTAGGATATATGTAATCCAAATCACTCTTGCTCATATTTCTCAATATATGGTTGGAAATAAAAAATACAATTTGGATATTCTGATGTTATAACCATTGTCCTTTAACTGCATCAATAAAAAGTTGTAATCTCCCACAGTTCATGTTTTATCTGTCATTTCTTTGAATGTCAAATGTCTAATTTGCAGAATGTTTACATAAGGTAGCTAGCATCAAGCCGACCTGTGTCACCACTACTACACTGTAGTTGTGGCTACAACTATATTGTATACTACATAGTAACTTTGTCCTTGTAATCTAACATTGCGATTTATCATTCAAGAACTCAGAATGCCAGAATAACACAGACAGTAAACCACTAACAAAATAACCTGACTAAAAGGTCTCTCACTGCTTTTTAATGCACTCAGCACTTCATTATAGATTATTTAAATGAACCATACATATGTTAAAGGGATAAGTTGTATTTTTGAAGAGCATGAGGTACTTACCCATTGTCAGTGTCCTTTTTTTTCTCCAAAAGTTTATTTATGAACAGCAAGGATGCATAAAAACTGTATAATGCCATTTGGTACTAGTCAGAGGTGTCCAAAGTCCAAAGTACTTCCTTTAAAATATTAAAAAGTCTTTGTAGCTTTTTTGTTCTTCATTCAGTTAAAGTGTCATACTGTTTGAGTTCAACTACAAACCGATGAAAGCAGGATTTGAAGCCAGGCCATTTACCATTTAATGTACCAAGAAAGATCAGACACTGTATTATATAGTTGATATTACTACCCAACCCACTGAACACAAAATATACACATCACATCAAAAACAGAGATTTATCTCAGAATTTCTGAGATAAATCTCACAAATTTGCGAGAAAAAAACTCGGAAAATTGGCGTTTTATTCTGCCAAGCAATCACCTCTACAACACTGGAGATAAGTCGCTCCTGCATTATGCTGCCGTGGAAGAACTGATCTAATTGTGCTTTTCAGTTGGGTTTAGTAATAAAGAGATAAAATAGACACCCATACTTACACTTGGGTAAAGTTAGAAAGATATTGACAGATTCGAACTTCAGCGATCAATAGCTCATAAACGAAACATTGTTAAAACATTAAAAAAAATGACTCTTTCCTATCGTAGTAAGGTAGACTATTGACTACAAACTCATTTTCGCCAAAACGAGTCGTCATCCAGGCTGCAGGAAATACATTGCTCTCTATGGGCTGCGGGCGGAGAGGCGAGCGCTTAGGGACCGTCTACAAAGTGCAGTACCAAAGCGAAGAATATTCAATATCTCCACTTTTATTCACTGTAGTGTCACCAAATTCACTCCACACACCAACGGTCACCTGATAATCACACTACAACAGTTATTTCATAAAAAAATCTTTTTGCATATTTTTGGGGAATTTTATTGTGAAAAATCGTCAATAGCGTTAATATTATACAGTGTAGGATGACCAAAATCATGCTAGACAACAAGGGTCACCTAATAATCACACTACAACATTTATTTTAGGAAAATTAGTTTTGATATAATTTTGGGGATTTTTTTATATTCAAAAACTTCAATATCGTCAATATTGTACTGTTAGGAATCTGCATTCTCTCCCCTCCCCTTTGTGTTTGTCTGTGTGTGTGTAACCTCCCTGGTTCCTCCCTTGCTGGTTCTTCACACCTGGCCTCAATCACCTCATCTCCACACCTGACCTCAATCACCTCATCATCTCAACAAGCTGCTGCAGTATTTAAGACCGGTTCTTCATCCCATTCTTTGCCAGATCGTCCGTTTACCCATGTGGTACACAGCTTGGCTAAACATAGATATACTTACCTTAGTTTAACTGTTGTTTGGAAGACCTCTGTTTAACCCCTGTTTTGTCTCCGTCTCAGATCCACCTACCTGCCCGTTCGCTCTCCTGCTACGCCCAGCCAGCCGTTGAATCCTGTTCCTGGTCCCAGGTCCCACTCTCCCACATCCACTCCATCTACGCTCTAACCCCAAATAAACTCTGTTTGCACTGAGTTGGCATCTGTGGCTGTGTCCTGCTTATTTGGTCCTAAGAGCGAAACCTAACAGTACGATCTGGCCAAAGATGGACCAAGCAGACTCAGACCTGGATGCGGGAAACATCCAGAAAGCTCTCAAGTCAAGGAAGACTTCTTGACCAACATGAGCAATTCCTACATTCCCTCTCAGATGTTAACCGGGCTATGATAACTCAAATTGCTCAGCTAACCAATCAAGTTTCTGCATTAACATCTTTACTTACCTCTTCAGCGACCCAGTCAGCCGTGCCATCTCCTCAGCAGCCTCCACCTGGTCCGTCATACCCACCTGCCCAGAGGGATTCCTACATTACGGACCTGCAACCTTTTTCTGGAGATCTTGATATTTGTCGGGGATTCCTTCTGCAGTGCTCCATGGTTTTCCAACAGCGGCCATCAACCTTCCCCTCCGATCAATCGAAGGTACATTACATTTTGGGGTTGCTGAGGGGCAGAGCGCTGGCATGGGCTGAGGCAATCAATTCTAGTCAACCTGTAAGCACTCTGACCTATGACGATTTTGTGTCCCGGTTTAAAGCTGTCTTCGATCACCCTGACCACTTAGGAAATGCCTCTAACCGCCTGCTCAATATCCGCCAAGGCATTAGAAGTGTGGCTGATTAATCTGTGGAGTTCTGGATTCTCGCTGCAGAATCGGGCTGGAATGATGAGGCCCTACGTGGAGTGTTTCGTTAAGTGAGCAAGTAAAGGATGAATTGGCCTCCCGAGATGATCCCCCTAACCTGTCTTCTCTTGTTTCCCTTGCTATCAGACTAGACAATCGTCTGCGTGAACGCCGCCGAGAAAGAGGCAGCCGTAACCCATTGCCTCCAGTACCCCATATCCCGGCCTTCGAGAGCCTAAGGAATCCACCTTCCACAAGGCCTGCCATTCAGAGTTCCCAGCCTACAGGAACTTCTGAGGAGGAACCTATGCAGTTAGGTCGTGCCCATTTGTCTCCAGCTGAAAGACAGCGCAGAATTCAGACTGTTCCTGCAGCCCCATCTAGACTTCAGATTCAAGCTAGACTTTGCTTTAATCAGCTCTCTTTACCCCTTCTGGCATTAATCGATTCTGGCGCTGAGGATAACTTTTTGGATAGGGAATTGGCTTCACAAAGTGGAATTTCCGTTGGGGTCCTGGAACCTCATCTCAAGGTTAACGCCCTGGACGGAAAATTTCTAGCTCACATCACACATCAAACTGCTGCAGTCACTTTGGTTCTGTCTGGTAATCATTGTGAACCGATTCAATTTAACATTATTTCTGCTCCCAAGACTCCACTGGTTTTAGGCCATCCTTGGCTTAAAAGACACAATCCCCAGATTGACTGGAAGGCAGGAAGGATAACTGAGTGGAGTCCATATTGCCATGCTTCTTGCCTGCAATCTGCTTTGTCTCCTACAGAGGGTGTTCGTCATCCTAGACCTGAACCTCCTGACCTCCATTCCCTCTGAATATTGTAAGAGGAGATTTATTTGGTTAATAATTGTGTTAAAGAAAATATGATTTCTATGATAGTTAATGATTTGATAAATATATTCTTTATATTGTTTAGATTGGGGAACTACTTCTTTCTATGTAGTTTGTCCATAGGGTTTTACTGTAGTTAGATTGGGCGGAGTGATACGCCGCACACAAGAGTCTAGTTTAAGTTTGTTACCGGCGACAAGGGTGCCTCTTGTCTGTTTTCTTGAGCAGAGAATAAAACATATCCAAGTTGCTCTGAAGAAGCTGTCCCCGTGCTGTTCTTACCCACGACCCCACAAATAGACGGTAGTAAGGTGACGCTAACTTACACCCAGCGTTACACTGGTGGCAGCGGGTTTGTGGACTGCTAACTTCAGCAGTGTTTAAGTTTTGCCGGGGAAGCACCGCCGCCGAATTTTTTTTTCTCCTCACCTTGGCCTACTCCTGCTATCAGCTAAAGCTAAGCTAGTGACTCGGTCAGTGTACTGTGGATTTAAAAGAAACAAGACAAGTAACGGACTTTATCAGACTTTCAACCTCCAAGACAGCAACGAAGGACAACGTACATCGGTAACGGAGACTGGATACGCGACTGCAAAGTGGATACTACTCTCTCTGCTCTCCGTGGATTGTCTCACTGCATCATATTGCGGTTGTGCTACATGTGGACTGATCTGCGCGGGATGTTACGGTAAAGTTGTGATCCTGCTGCTCTGGATGCTATATCATTGAAGAGGACCAGCCTAGTTAAACAAACCAAAGACATTGAAATTATATGTGAACTTTGAATGCACTTTTTTTTTCATGTGTCTGGAAAATGAACTATGTCAAGTAACAACAACTTCTGGTACGAACTGCCTTTTCATTCTACTTCAACCAATGCTGAAATGTGGCAGTACTGCAAAGGTGATTTTCCTCATGTATTCATGGGAGATGGAAAAGAGGACTTTACTAAATGGTGCAGACGTTTTGAAGTGGCTGTTGAGGCTGCTCCAGATTATGATGAGGACAGTTTGGCTAAGCTGCTGCCCACACGCCTGAGTGGCGCTGCTTTTGCTTACTGGGATAGCCTACCTGATGCAACAAAATCTGACTACACTGCTGTAAAAGACAAACTGAAAGCTGTTTTTGGACAGACTGCTTATTTGTCCACATTTCAAAGTTACATTAATGCACGCACTCGCCTGCCTGGTGAGGCACTTCCAGTGTTTGCTGCTGAAATTAGCCGACTGGTGGAGGAAGCTTTTCCCACATATGGACAAAATGCTAAAGATGGAGAAAAATTCAGGCGCTTCATTGCTGGGATTGAGCCATATCTTCAGGTACGCTGTCATGAACAAGGATTGAACACACTGGATTCTACTCTTCGGTTTGCAATGCAGATTGAAAATGCTCAGCATGCTAGCAGGATGTTTTCAAACACAAACGCCCTGCAATGTTTTTCACAGACACAGGTCTCACCTGCTGTCTCTCCTTTGACATCTACTCACCTTCCTGCATCTTCCACGTCTCTTGGAGTTCACTCTGCCACCTCGGATGATCTTCGAAAAATGCAGACAACACTAGAGACACTTTCTGATAAGGTTGAGCAATTACAGCTAGAGGTGCAACGCCAGCAGAGGCACAACCTACGTGGTTCATCAGACTACAGATCTCGTCAGCGGAGCCTCACACCTGACAATGAGCGAGGCCGCAGCCATTTTTATCCTTCAGACAGACGATCCTATAGGGACTCTTCGTATAACAGATACTCAGCTCATGATGGCTCCTACAGAACATCAAGGCACGACATGAACCCTTATGATAGACGGGATACCCACACTCGCTCTGGATCACGTGAGCGTTATGCACGTGGTTATAGCCCATCACCCAGAGACTACACACAGCGTGGTCGCTCACCTGACCGCCGAGAGGATAGACAACAGTCTCAACGCTCTCCAAGTCCTGGACATGTACGGTTTCATTCCCCTTCACACACCAAATCAAACAAGGTAAACTACAAGTAGTTGACAATGAGGGCCAATTGCCAACTACTGACTCCACCCAGGCCCATAAGGACAATGATGACTCACCTACTGATTTCACCAGAGACAGTTTATCTCAGGTTAATGTGTCATGTCGATATGTCTCAGTTGTAATTGAGAACACTGTTGTTCATGCTTTTGTTGACACTGGGGCAGATGTTTCAGTTATCAGTGAAGAGTTCAGAATGTCTATAACTGCACTTCAGAAGAAACCAATTGTTAAGCAGTTTATTCCTCTCACGGGTGTCACAGGTGATCCTCTTGATACTGTTGGTTCAATCACAGTCAATTTGAGTATAGCCCACAAACCTATGACACATGCTCTTCAAGTTGTCAGAAACTGTACCAAACCACTCATTTTGGGTTGGGATTTTCTGGTTGCTAATGGTATCATTGTAAACACTCGAAACATGTCTCTCATAGTGGATGACAAAGTAGTTCCATTAGTCAGCCCACACCAGTATGTCCCTAAATTAACTGAGGTTACAGTATCTTCTACAGTTGAAGTTCCTGCCATGTCAGAGATGGTTATCACTGCTAAACTGGATGCGCCACTTAAAGGACTGGTACCCAATGGTTATGCAGGTGTGTTTGAGCCACACTACACTAACCAGTCCTCTACTGGTTTTGCATGGACTGTGGCAACAGCTGAACAGGGTTTAATATGTGTCAAAGTAGCTAACCCCTCAAGTGACAATGTCAGGTTGCATTGTGGCACACAGATAGGAACTTTTCATGATACCTCTGGCAGTACCACAGATGAGTATACTGTGATGGAAGCTTCTGTTTGCAATGTCAATATTCAGATGCCTGTGGTATCCAATCCATTTGAACCACATGATTTGTCACACCCTGACCTCACAAGTACACAACAAAAGAAACTGACAGAAACATTACACTCATTTTCAGATGTGTTCAGTCAGCATTCACATGACTTTGGACGAACAAAACTGGTCACACACAAAATTACAACCAACTGTGACATCCCCATCTCACAAAGAGCCTATCGTACCTCTCCTTCCATGAAAGCAGAAATCCACCGTCAGGTGGAGGAGCTTAAAGCTCATGATCTGATTGAGGACAGCATTAGCCCCTGGGCCAGCCCAGTGGTTATGGTGAAAAAGAAGGATGGTACATATAGATTTTGTGTCGATTTCAGAAAACTAAACTCAGTGACCATTACTGATGCACATCCCCTCCCTAGAGTCGATGATAGTTTGGATGCTCTGTCTGGCTCTCAGTTTTTTTCCACCATGGACATGTCAAGTGGATACTGGCAAGTTGTAATGCATCCAGCAGACAGGCCTAAAACGGCATTTACTACAGGTGACGGTCTCTATCAATTCAAAGTGATGCCCATGGGTCTGAAAAACTCACCACCTACTTTTCAGAGACTGATGGAGCTTGTTCTAAGAGGTCTCCACTGGACAACGTGTGTCATTTATCTTGATGACATTATTTGTATTGGACTGAACTTTGATGATCACCTTCACAACCTAACAGACATTCTTACACGATTCAGACAAGCTGGGTTGAAGCTGAACCCAAAGAAATGTGAGTTTTTCAAACCTGCAGTCAAATATATGGGACACATTGTGTCACGTGATGGACTGGCACTGGACCCAGTAAACAGCCAGCGCATATGTGAATGGCCTGTCCCCAAATCACCCTCTGAGGTACGAGCATTTCTGGGGCTGTGCTCTTACTACAGACGTTTTGTGCACAAGTATGCATTCATTGCTCATCCTCTTCACAGACTCACACAAAAACATGTGTCATTTGAATGGTTAGAGGAGTGCTCAGCTGCATTTCAGACTTTAAAAGATGCCCTAACCTCACCTCCTATAATGGCTTTTCCCAACTTTCATCAGCCATTCATTCTGAGTACAGATGCATCTAACTTTGCAGTTGGTGCAGTGCTTGCTCAAGTTCACAATGGAAAGGAACGGGTTATAGCATATGCTAGTCATGTTCTGACCCGCACTGAGAAGAAATGGTCCACATATGACAAAGAACTTTGGGCCATTGTCTGGTCAGTCAGGCACTTCAGACACTACTTGAGTTGTAATCCATTCACAATCATCACTGATCATCGCCCACTCATCAGTCTAAGAAAACTGGATGTCACACATGACCCTACAGGACGACGAGGTCGCTGGGCTTTGGAGTTAGACCCATATCAGTGGACAATAATACACAAGGATGGAAAGAAACACACAAATGCAGACGCTATGTCGCGGATCCCTCTTTCACAACCTGATCCGGTGGTAGCAGAGCACACACCATCTTACCCACAGGATGACCAAGCTTCTCCTGTTAAACTGGACACTCCTTCTCCACTTCCAGTGCTGCAGAGTAAGCTAGTGGAGCCTTCCTCTGTGGCCAGCACAACAGCTCAGGTTTGTGTATCAGACAGAGACAATTCTGTTGTTCAGACAACCAACACGGGTATGGACTTGTTAAAGCATACATTGTCAAGTCAGGGAAATGACATTGTAGCTGAACAACTTTCTGATCCCATTCTATCAGAAGTGTACTCCTGGGTACAACAAAACAAACGGCCTTACCTCAGACATGTTAAAGGGAAGCTGCAAAGAAAATTGTGGTGGCAGTTCTCAAAACTTATACTGTGTCATGACTTGCTCTGTCGACAAGCTCACACAGCACCAGGGAAACCTGTTGCGTTTCAAGTCCTGATTCCCAAAACACTCATCACAGAGACTATGAACATTTTACATGGTAACTCCTGCTCTGGTCATTATAGCGCTGATCGCACATTCAAAAAGGCTCTAACTATGTGCTATTGGCCTTGCATGCGGTCTGACATTGACAGTTTTTGTGAAATGTGTCACACATGTGAAGCTTATAGGAAACCTGTACCACAGCACAGAGCTCCTTTACAATCCATACAGGCAGAAAGACCATTTCAGTTCGTGTGCACAGATATTACTGAGCTGCCTCTCACTCAGTCAGATGAGGACTGTTTGCTCCTTATGTGGACTAATATGCACTTTTTTTTTTATAAGGACACTGTTTAAAAACACAAAACAACAACAACAACAACAACAAAAAAAACTGTTGGGTGTTTGAGGTTGTCAAATTTAATAAGTTTACAGTACTAAAGGATGTTATGTTTATGTAGTTTCAAGGGATAAAGATTAAGTAATTTTGGCTTATTATGTCATATAAGTTCATTTGTGTTTTCCCCTATTCATGTGACTGGTATACTGTTTCTATTTTCCATTTGCATTGCAATTATTGTATTTTTTTTTGGAGATGAGATTTATTTTTCATGAGTTTGAAATGAGGACATTTCATTTGAAGATAGGGAAGAATGTAAGAGGAGATTTATTTGGTTAATAATTTTGTTAAAGAAAATATGAAATTCTATGATAGTTAATGATTTGATAAATATATTCTTTATATTGTTTAGATTGGGGAACTACTTCTTTCTATGTAGTTTGTCCATAGGGTTTTACTGTAGTTAGATTGGGCGGAGTGATACGCAGCACACAAGAGTCTAGTTTAAGTTTGTTACCGGCGACAAGGGTGCCTCTTGTCTGTTTTCTTGAGCAGAGGATAAAACATATCCAAGTTGCTCTGAAGAAGCTGTCCCCGTGCTGTTCTTACCCACGACCCCACAAATAGACGGTAGTAAGGTGACGCTAACTTACACCCAGCGTTACAATATCATGATCTGGGACAGGTGTTTAGTAAGGAATTGGCTCTCTCTTTACCTCATCGCAGATATGATTGTGCCATTGATCTCCTTCCAGGGGCCCCCCCTGCCCAAGAGCCGACTCTACAACCTGTCTCGCCCTGAACGTGAAGCCATGGAGAAATATATCAGGGACTCCTTGGCTGCAGGTATAATTCGGCCATCATCCTCTCCTCTCGGTGCTGGGTCCTTCTTTGTTTCGAAGAAGGATCTGTCTCTGAGGCCCTGCATTGATTTTCGAGGTTTAAACACTGTTACTGTGAGGAACAAGTATCCACTGCCTTTAATCGACTCTGCTTTTGAACCCCTTCAAGGAGCTACAGTCTTTTCAAAGTTAGATCTCCGCAACGCCTATCATCTGGTGCGGGTAAGAGGGAGATGAATGGAAGACAGCCTTTAACACTCCATTGGGTCACTTTGAGTACTTAGTCATGCCATTCGGCTTGACCAATGCCCCTGCTGTGTTTCAAGCCCTCATCAATGATGTGCTGCGTGACTTTCTCAAACGCTTTGTGTTTGTGTACCTTGATGACATTCTTATTTTTTCCTAAAACATGACTGAACACGTTTCATGTTTGCCAGGTCCTCCAGAGGCTTCTGGAGAACAAACTCTATGTGAAGGCTGAGAAATGTGAGTTTCACGCCAGCTCCGTGAGCTTTCTGGGCTACATCATTGAGAGCGGGCAGATGAGGGCGGATCCTGGCAAGATCAGAGCTGTGGCAGAATGGCCTCAACCCACCACCCGGAAACATGTCAAGCGGTTCCTGGGCTTTGCCAACTATCGGTGGTTCATTAAAGACTTCAGCAGGGTCGCGGCACCTCTCTCCCGACTTACCTCCCCCAAGGTTCCCTTCGCCTGGACACCAGAGGCAGAGTCTGCCTTCTCAACATTGAAGAGTCTCTTCACTGCAGCCCCTGTCCTGGTCCAGCCTGATCCCTCTCGCCAGTTCATCGTTGAGGTAGATGCCTCCGACATTGGGGTGGGAGCAGTGCTTTCTCAACGCTCTGATTCAGATCAGAGACTTCACCCCTGTGCCTTCTATTCCCGCCGTTTGGAACCTGCAGAGCGCAATTATGATGTTGGCAACAAGGAGCTACTTGCAGTTAAGTTGGCTCTAGAGGAGTGGCGACACTGGTTGGAGGGAGCTGAGCTACCCTTCATTGTATGGACGTGTAGCTAAGTCAAAATGTCTTATTATGTTTTGTTTATTTATTTTCCCTAAAATCTTTCTTTTGTGTTGTGAACTTCCCCAAAATGATTTTTTCCCCCTGTAAAAGAATAGAAAAAGAAAAAAGAAAGGTTCCTACATTGATTTTCAATTGTATACCCTCGTTCCACTCGGGTGTTGTTTTGGCGTTGCACCACCTAGCGTCATAGAGCTGTGTGTGCTCTGAGCTGGTGAGTCACTTTATGAAGCGCTCTCTCCATTGTCTTGTTTATTATATATATTTTTTTGTTCAAAACCACAATATGTTGATATATGCTGTAATGTAACATGCTAATGAAACTTTTAGTCAAGCCTCCATTGATTAATAATTTGTAAATTGAATCTTAAACTGAGTTATTCATGCAGAGTTAGTTAACTTAGCCTTATGCTAGCTGAACCAGGTTTTCCTCTGTTTCTCTCTTTGTCATACTGATGTCATGAGGTTGTGCTCTGCATGCTATGGCTGTGTAATAACTGTATTATTTCATATGTGACGTGACTATTTATTGTGGTTATGTGAATTTTAATTTACAATTTTTTCCTGTAGAGCGGTGGAGAGTTGCAGTGTGGCTCTGTGTGTGTGACGCCTGTTTTTGTTTCTTTATTTCTGAAGGTATGCTATTTGTCTAATTCAGTTCATTTTTTGATATTTTTGCACTTGAGAAAAATGAGCTAATGTGGGTGAATTAATTTAATTATTTTAGACTGGAAAATTTGGGAAATAATTTCATTGTACTTTGAATCCTGGTTTTAAATATGTTTGATTTTGTTTTACATGGTGCATTGTATTTCACATTCATTTTAATACAGTATGAGTTATGCTGCATATTTTGTGTAATATACAAAGAGATAGAGCTGTGTGTGCTCTGAGCTGAGCGGTGGAGAGTTGCAGTGTGGCTCTGTGTGTGTGACGCCTGTTTTTGTTTCTTTATTTCTGAAGAATAAACTCCTATAGAGGCTCAACCCCAGTGTGCGTCTCACTTGCAAACTGTATAACACAACGCAGAAAAGCATCGGCTACAGACGGACCATAACAACCTTGCTTACATCCAAAACGACTGAACTCTTGTCAAGCCCGTTGGGCCCTATTCTTCAGCAGGTTTAACTTCACAATCACGTATCGCCCTGGTTCTCGTAATGTCAAACCTGATGCTCTCTCCCGTCAGCATGCCTCTGAAGATTCCTGTTCCAGTCCAGATACCATCATTCCTCCCTCCTGTGTGGTGGCAGCAGTGACCTGGGAGGTAGAAGCTGCAGTTAAGAAGGCCCAGAGAACACAACCAGATCCAGGTAATGGACCCCCTAACTGTCTATTCGTACCCGTCTCTGTTCGCTCCCAGGTTCTCCAGTGGGCACATACCTCCCGTTTTGCTTGCCATCCTGGAAGGAGTCGGACCCTGAACCTTCTGAAGCAACACTTCTGGTGGCCCACAATGGGGACAGATACCCAAGCCTACGTTGCAGCTTGCACAGTCTGTGCTCAAGGAAAGGCCTCTCACCGTCCACCTGCAGGTTTGCTACGACCTCTCCCTGTCCCTGGTAGCCCCTGGTCACACATAGCTCTGGACTTCGTTACAGGTTTACCCCCATCACAAGGTAATACAGTTATACTCACCATCGTTGACAGATATTCTAAAGCTGTTCATTTTGTGGCCCTTCCCAAACTTCCCTCAGCCAACAAAACCGCAGATCTTCTCGTCAAACATGTTTTCCGCCTCTATGGTATTCCTTTAGATGTTGTTTCGGACAGGGGACCACAGTTTGTGTCGCAGGTTTGGAGGGCATTCTGTTGGGCC